>NW_021146311.1:0-25000 GCF_002837175.3 Physeter macrocephalus
GTGCTCTTATCTGCACAATGACAGGGTACAACTGGGCGAGCCACTCATCGGGAGAAGCAGACAGCCTTGGGAGAAGGCGTGGGTGTGGGGTCAGCCATTCCAGAAATCAGCTCAGGACTCGGGGTTCATGTTGAGACAGAAAGAGGGAGAGGGCCCTCCCACCCTCCGCAGTCCCAGCCCAGCCGCCTGCCCTGGTGGAAGCAGCCCCCACCCCTCAGGCCAGTGAGACCCCCGCCTGCTGGTGCGCCCTAGCTTACACTGAAGTCCACTTGAATATGGCTGGCTGTGGTGGTCGGTATGGACGCCAGGACATATCTGATGGTGCCCATCCGGCCCACGGGCAGGGGGGCTGCACAAAGAGGAAGGTTCACTCAGAGAGGCACCAGCCCAGGGGCAGCCTAGAGAAGCCTGCACCGGCCAGCTGCCACCTGAGCCTGGCCTGGGCGCCAAGACCCCTGGCCCTTTGTGTGATACAAGGCAAATTGCTTAGCATCTCTGGACCTTAGTAGTTTTATCTGCAGAATGGAAGCAATGGTGACTGGCCTAGAAAATCATGCCCCCTCACATCACTCTGCAGGCACAGAGCTTGAACATTCACCAAGGGTTGTCCAGCTCGGTTCTCACAACAGATTGACAGGGTCAGGATTATTGGCTCTATTTTACAGATGCACAGACTGAGGCTTGGGGGAGTGAGGTGATGTCCCAGGCCACACTGCTGGGCACGTGAACCAGTTTTCCTCAGTCCCAGCCATTGGACTTTCCTCTCCCCAACCCTGGGGAGCCCTGTGGACCCTGAGATGCAGGGATCCCCTTGGCAAAGGAAAGAGTGGGGTTACTATTGGGATTATTATTTGTGGTGCAAGGTTTGTGGATGAGTCCACAAAGGCTCCTGTCCTTGCAGTCTGGGAGGTGATGGATAGAACATTGGATGGAAGGCTGAGAGACAAGAACCCCAGAGTCCCTCAGAGTCTCAGGCGCCCCATCTGGCTAGTGAGGGGGCTGGGCGGACTCCATGACCTCAGACCTCCTCTAGTCCCAAGACTGGGCTGGGAGCAGGCACTTGAATGGGGAGTGGGGCATCAAAGTCCAGCCATCCTGCTATCCCCATGCAGGAGCAAGTTATGGCTAGCTGCTCACCATTCAGGTGGGCCCACTTCTTGTTCACATACACCAGGACCGCATCAATGGCTGGACACATCTGGAAGAAGAGAAGGCACTGAGCTGAGGGCGTCCCTGCGTGGAGGGTCTCACTCGTCACAGCTGAATGTTACTCCATGGGGAGTCTCAAGAGCCCTGGAGGGACAGGGACTAGAGGGGGAAACCAAGGCCATAGTCCCACAGGAAGTCGATGGCAGAGCCTGGGCTAGAATCCAGAACTCCTGACCATAGCCTGCAAGATCAGTGAGGACTCACTCCCCAGGGACTGGTGCTCTCAGTGGGGTTGGCAAGCTGTGCTGTGCAGGCTGCCATTTTCTCCTCCCAGTCTCACGGAAGACATCACTAGCTGATCACCGTACTTTCTCCCACCGAGCCAACCACAGTCTCAGAATCCTCAGCCACCAACAGTCAGTCAGGGTCAGCACCCGAGAAGAAATGCGTTGCCAGTCCTGGTCTAAGCACTGCTGCGGATGAGGGGCGGAGGCTTGCTCTGGGCACTCTCCAGGCCAGGAAGAACTTTGTGTAAGGTGCTGTCCAGGAACTTGTTGACCACCTTGAGCAGCATGCTGGACACAGAGGACAGGGACAGGGGTGCAGAAGGCAGAAAGTTAGGCACGGGACATGCAGGGACATGGCTAAGTCAGTTCAGTGGCTCAGGAAGTGGGATTCTGGGCTGGGCTGCCAAGGTGAACCCAGCCTTCCGCCCCAGCCGCAGGGCCCTCACTTGCTAGGCAGGTTCGTCTTCACGCTGACAAAGATGACCTCACAGCCCTCGCTCTTCAACCTGGGGAGGCCCGTCTCCTCATCCTGCAGAAGCCGGTTGGTGGCTGTGATGTTCAGGACCACGATGATATCCATGTTCCCACCCATGAAGCTGGAGGAGGGGGCAGGTAGGTATCATGGGGATCACTGCCACTGTGGCCACTATCCCTGTCACCTCTTTGCTCACAATCTCAGCAGCTCTGAGAGAGGGAAAGGGTGGGGGACCACGCCACCGGACAGAAAGAGGGATGGGACCTACCCAAGGTCATATGACTAGGCTTTCCTCTCCCCTTTTGCTTTGGTGAACTCCTACACATCCTTCAAAACCCTGCTCTGCCCAGCTGTCATCGTTTCCCAAAGGCATTTTCTAATCTCCACCCCCTGCACTCTGCTAATGTTTCTTCTGTCCCAGGCCAGTCCCTGATCAGTCTGTGATCATCTGTGCTCAGGTCCATTTCCCATCAAAGCTAGGAACCAAGTTTGCATCACCTCAGACCACAGCACCCAGATGGTACACAGTAGCTACTCAATAAATGTGCATGTAAGGTCGAGACAAAGAAGTTGTTGTCCTTTCCTTCTTACCTCCCCAGCATACTCACCTCTTGCCAGTGATGGTCATGCCCGTGGACACACTGGAAGATGCCCACCCCAGGTAGGAAGCTCAGTGTGATGACTGGTATCTGTACATCCTTTACCTTCAGACTGGGAGGGGCAGACATCCAAACAATGAGAACTGGACAGGTGAGACGCAGGCCCTCAACCCACTCCTCCACCGCTTTTCTGGGAGGCCTTGGGTAAATCCCCCACCCCATGTCACAGGGATAAACCTACCTCTGGGGCTGTCATGAAATGCAGGCAAAAGGCTGGACGTGAACCAATTTGTACACAAAAAGCTCTCATCATGTGTGAGATGACATGTGGCTTAATTTGTGACCTTGGGCTGCTCTCTTCTCTGCTGTGGGCCTCAGTTTCCCCACTGGCAAAAAGGAGAGGTTTGCTTAGATCAGGGTTTCTCGACCCTGTCAAATGCTATTGACATTTTGGGCAGGATCATTCTGTGCTATGCTGTCCTGTGCATTGAAGGATGTTTCATAGCATCCCTGGCCTCTGCCCACTAGAGGCACTAGATGCACTCCCTCTTCCCCACTCTACAAATTGTGACAAACAAAAATGTCTCCAGACATTGCCAAATGTCCCCCAGAGACAAAATCACCCCTGGTTGAAAACCACCAGTCAAGATCCAGTATAACAAAGTTGTGGCACATCTACCTCACCTGCCCATCCTGAGCTCTTGGCAGACATTGCTAATTGATCCCAGTCCTATTTCCTGCTAAGTCCAGAAAGTGTCTCAGAACCCTCCCCAGTACATCATTCCAGGCAGCCCCTACCAATCAATCCCATCTGACACTTGCAATGAAACCAGTTTGCCCCAGTCATTAGATGATTGTTTCCATTATGCCATTGGAGGATTTTTCATCCAATTTCATGTATATTCAGTGAGTTCCTGCTGCATGCAGGGAGTTGGAGTTTGACTTTCCAAACTTACTTCCTCCTCCCATTGGCTCTGCTCACAACAGGACTAGAATTGTCCCCAGTGGATGACTGAGGGGACTGAGGCCCAGTCAGGAGCAGTGACCTGCCCAAGGTCACACAGCAAGCCAGCAGCAAGGTCAAGAAGAGGCCCCATGCCCTGCACCACCTCTCCCACTCAGATCCTGGGCACAGCATTACCTACTACCTTCCTCCCTAACAGCCACCCGCTGCCCCTAAAGCCCCTCCCCTGCTCACTTGGTGATGCCTTTGATGGGTTTCATGCCTGGGAGTTTTTTGCCTGCTTCAGCTGCCATCTTCTCCAGGATATGGCTCTCATCCATGGCATTCTGGGCCTCTGGATAGGGGGAGGGTGGGAGAGACCCTCAGCTGGACTCCTCACTGCTTCCCTGACCTGGGCCAGTCTCTTGGCCATCCCAGTGATGAGTCATGCCCAGTCCCTGCCCTCTTCCAGCCTCACAGGGGAGACAGAGTCAACAGCAATGACAGTAATGTGTGATGAGAGCCATAATAAGCACAGGCAGCTGGAAGAACCACATGAAGGGTTTGAGCCAGGAAAGGAAGAGCTGGGGAAGTCTTCCAGGAGGAGGTGACATGCCAGTTGGTCCTAGAGGGAGGAATAGGAATTTTCACCAGGAAGCAAAGGGGTAAAGGAGGCCACTCAGGGCAGAGGGGCCAGCAAGTGCAAAGGTGGGGAAGTGGGGAAGGAGGTGGCATGGTGAGGGAAGAGTGAGAAATACAGCGTGGCTGGAGCGGGGAGGGACAGGAGAGGGAAACTGGAGCAGTTTCAGGAGGCACATCATGGAGGACTTGAAGCCCAAGCTACAGTGTCGACTTTATCCTGTGGCCCAGCCACTCTCAAACCTGGGTGGTAAGGGAATTCAACTGGGAGCTTGTTAAGGGGAAGATGTGGGGCCTGAAGCCAAGACATTCTGATTTCCCAGGCCTGGAGGCCCCAAGCCCAAATGACACGGTGCCAGAAACACTCCATAATGGTCACAGGCTAGTTCCCAGAGAGGAGACAAATCCTGAGCTGAGGAACTGTCATTTGCCCTTTGCGCCTGGATGTGACTTCCCTGGGGGTCACAGAGCTAGGGGTGGAAAATACCTCTTAGTAAAGTGCCCCCAAGGCCTTTCAATCTTATATTTCATCTAATCCTGCCCAGAAAGGATGGTTCACCCTATTTTACATTTCTTTACATTTGCAGATGAGCAAACGGCAACACAGAGAGGGTAAGTGACTTGCCTAAGGTCACACAGTAAATTGTTGGCAGAGCTGGGATTTGGCTCATGTCAGCCCACTTGTGGACACCAATCCCTGCCGTCAGGGCCAAAGAGAGGATCCAGGGAAGTAGGATTTCCAGCTCTGCCTCCAACTTGTGGGGGGACCTTGGGCAAGTTACCCTATTTTCTCTGGGCCTCTGTAAAATAGAAGAAGAATAACATGTTGCTTTTAAGTTTATGTTGAGGATCGCAGAATACTCAGGTCTATATGAACACGAGCAGCCACTACTGACCCCCTACCCCCAGTCCCATACCTCCCCCGTACACCCCCCCACCCCACCCCACACCCAGCACCAGCTCACCACGATTCATGACGTCCATGCCCAACCGCAGCAGAGCCCCAGGGTCCCCTCGTGCGGGGGTCAGCAGGCCACAGGGCACCAGACACAGGATTCGCAGCATGGCTCCACCTGGGCCACGGGGCCTGAACTGGGTGCAACCCAGCAGGCCCCGGTTCCCCTGGGGACCTCCCATGCTCCAGAGCAGACCGAGCCCCCTGGATGATCTCGGATGTCCAGGAGCCTTTGGACACCAGGCAGTTCAGCAACCTTCATGACTGCCTCCTCCAGAAGGGCCCAAGAGCGTCCAGATTAAATACAAGGCCTCTGGAGTCACCCGCGCAGGTCACTTTCCTCTCTAAGTCTCAGTTTCCTCATCCGTGGACGTGATGCATTCTGATCAGCCTGCATGATGGGGTTGGTGAGAGGTTTAGCTGCAATTTTTCATGAGTTCAGGTGTGGCTCAGAGGGCAGTGCTGGGGCCACAGAGGGGATTCCAACCTGGTCCTGACTTGGGAACTCCCACTGCAGTGTGGGAATGGGGGAACCCTCTGCTCCCCCAACGATGACACAACAGCCAGTGGCATCCCCCACCTTCTCCAGCTCAGCCTCACTTCCAGAAATCTCAGCTCACAGCCCCTTAAGGCCCCTTGAGACATCGCCTCACCAATAAGGAAGCTGAGGCACAGTTTGGGCCAGACCTAAGGTCTCACAGCCGGTGAGTAGAGAATCGAATAACGACCTCCCACCCCAGATCCTTCAACTTTCCCAGGAAAGCACCATCCCACACCTGGGCCCCCAGACACCCCTTCCTCCTACTGACTACTTACCAAGACCTGAAATTCTCCCAACCAGAGGCCAAGTGTTTATTTCAGGGCTGAGCTGTGCCTGAAAAGAGTCAAGGGGGGTGGCCTGTGTCACCAGAGAGGAAGAGTTCCAGATGATCTTCTGCTGACAGCAGGCTCGGCCACTGAGGGCTCCACCGATCCGCAAACAGAAGCAGGTGCCTACTGGGGGCCCACCTTTTTAGTCCAAGCCTATGCCTGCCTGCATGCGTTCATTCACTCAACTCGAATTGACTGAGTACCTACTATGTGCCAGGCAGGCACAAGGTAGACACAGGAGAGATAGTCCTGTTCCTCCTGAATCTTAAAGAGAAACAATGGAATAGGATACAGTGCGTATGGGGGGCACAGGAAGGATTAGGGGAGGACTCTCTAGAGAGGAATATAAAGGATGAGAGGCAGCCAGCACATAAAAAACCAAGGAGACCTTCGAGCCTACAATAAGTATTTGCTAAGTGAAAGCGTGATCTATTTGTCTCTCGTCCCATTCAATTTTTAAATATCTATCTGGGCTTGAAAATAATCAATCGTGGTGCTTCTTCTACCCCTATGAACACACACACGTGTGCCATGGGAATGCCGGGCACAGCACACCCAGTGCCGGATCTCTGAAGTTCATCCTGTGAGGGACTGTGGGGTTCCGTGCAAGCGGCAGACCTGGAAGGGGCTGGGTAAAGGTCTCCTCCAGCCCCGCCCCGTCTCCCAGGTGGGGAGATGGAGCCCCAGGACTGAGCGCCACCCCAGTTCCCCCATTCCTAGGCTAGAACTCATGTCAGCTGTCAAGGCCACTTGGAGCAGGATCTTTTGCCCTCTTACAATAATAAGTGGCTTGGGGTACACGGTCCTGTGGGTGTTTCTGGGACAAACTGTCAATGCCAGGGTTTTGTTACTGACTGTGCTTGTGCTTCTGCCTAAGCTGTCCCTCCCGCTTACAGTGCCCTCTCTCCAGCCACCTACTACCTGCTTATCCCTCAAGTCCTAATTTCAGCCCTTGGTCCTCCACCAGGAAGCCTCCCCTCAACCTCCAATCACTCCCAGTCTCAAAAACCACAGTTTGAACCTGAGTGTATACCTAATCCATCCCACCCCAAGACAAGTGTTTCCTGCTGTTCCACCCCCATCCTCTGTTCACAGTTTCCTCCGTCTGGAGTCCTTCCTCTCTCTCTCCGCTTAGCAAATGCTCCTAGATGCCCCCTACCACCACCACCCCGCCCCCCGCCATTGCCTCAGCTCAGCTCTGAGCTCCTGCAAAGCAGACCCTCCCTTGTCTCCCGTCAGCCTCAGATGGAGCCCAAGGAGGAGCCTCAGATCTGCTGTCTCCTTGATCCCGCCCAAGTCCTACAGCATCTGAGGACTGCGATGTCCAGTGACTTCCTGTCAGGTGAGGAGCAGTGGGAGGGGGTCAGGATATAGACCCAAGCCCTGTCCCTGACACCCAGTTGCTGTGTGACCTCAGGCAAGTCCCTTGCCCTCTCTGAGCCTCAGTGTTTTCATCTGTAAAATGACAGGGCTAAATTAGACATTATCTGGAGAGAGTTCCACAGGTAGAGCCTGTCCTTACCTTGCCGAGCCTGGGACGTCCTGCCGATGACTGGCCCCTGCCTCCCCATCCTGGGACAAGGAAGCCCTTATATTTGGGAGCCTGATTAGCTGCTTAGATAATTAAGTGTTTAATAAGGCCCAGATAATTATCTAGACTCCGAAACAACAGGACCTCCGATGCTCATGTGATGATTCAGTTTGTTCCAATGTAAATAGCACAGAGGAGGAGGGTGGCTGGTGATCCCAGGTGGCTGCACCAGGGCAGGCCCTGGGGAGGGGATGTGGTCGCCGGAGTGGGCACTGGGGCTCAAACTTCCCCTCCCCTAGACTCAGAGCCTCCCATAAGTCTGGACACACAGCTGGCACTCATCCATTCCTTTCACAAACGTTTATTGAGGACCCACTGTGTGCCAGGCCTGTGCAGGTGCTAGGGATGCCGTGGTGAGCAAGGCAGTAGGGGCCTATCCTGAGAGGGCCCCTGGAGCCTATGGGGGAGACGGGCACTCTGCAAGTCAATAACACAGAGCCTGGTCAGTCCTGGGGACCTGAGGGTGGTGGAAGCCAGTGAACTGGGGGATGGGGCAGGGAGGGAAGAGCAGGGTTATCTTCAGAGCAGAAGACCCCTGGAGCAGAGGATGTCGGAGTTGATGCCTGAGGGGTGAGCAGAGCCAGCTCTGCAAGGCAGCGGAAGGGGTTTCACCTGGGGAGTTGGTGAATACAAAGGCCTAGGAGACGTGGGCTGGACCATCACGACTGGGCCCCCTCGCTGCGGTAAAGCCAAGTTGGAACGGGGGACAGAAGGACCCAGGTCAGCCCAGTCGGTCTCCATCCTGATCTGGGCCCTGAGCTGGAGGAGCCAGACTACAGATAGCATCACTTTGTCCCTGCAGATCCGTGCCCCCCGCCCCCCGCACAGACAGAGGGCCCGGCAGGCCCTGCCTCCTCCTGGCACGCAAATCCTCCCTAGTGCCTCCCATCACCTGGCCCTCCTCCCTCCCCAAGGACCATCCTGGGTGTTGGGGGGAAGGGGGAGGCAGGAAGGAAGTGGGGTGGATGGGGTGGGGGAGGCTGGAGAAACTCCCCTTGCGTGGGTTTGGGGATCTGGGGCCCAGTGCCAGCCACTGCCCTCACAAGCTGTGCAGCCTTGGGTAGCTCCCTCAACTTCCCTGGGCCACTGTTTTAGCCTCTTTAAGATGAGGGGACAGAATAATAATAGCAATGCTGGGAGGGAAAAGGACAGTCATGCCACCCCCTGTTCCTCTAAATTCAGAGTGGCCCCAGCCGAGTTCCAGTGGCCAGATAGGAGGCAAGTTCCCTAAAAATAAATTACTTTAAGGAAACAAGAAGTCTTTCCTGGGGCCCTGGATCATCACATGACCAGGGAAGACTGGTCCAGCCAGCTTGTGGCTGGAAGCCCTGGAAGCACCTCTGACTCAACTCTCACGATGCTGAAAATAATAGTAATAAGAGGGCCCATTTACTGTGAATCTGACCCGTGCCAGGCAGCATGCTAAGTGTTTGATATGCACTAGTCCATATAATCCTGAGGACTACTATGAGGTAGGCACTTTGGTAATTTTTTTCCATTTTACAGACGGAAAACCTGAGGCTCAGAGAGATCAAGCCACTTGCCCAAGGTATACAGCAAGCAATGGCACAGCCAGGCTGAATCTGGATCCGAGGGGCTCCAGAGTCCAGGCCAAGACCTGCCAAGGCACACCCAAGGGGGCACTGCCTACCTGCTGACCTCCCTTCCCCCCCCCACCCCCCGCTGCCCCAGCATCACCCTGCCTGGTCCCTGACACAACTCCAAATCCCGCCATCCTTCCAGGACCAGCTGCAGCTCCTTCCTCCAGGGAAACTTCCTCTCCCCCCGGCCTCCCACCTCTCAGATACTGAAGACTGGGCCAGCCCTGAAGCTCAGTGCCATCTTTTCCCTTCCCCACAGAGGCTTTGGGGACCCAAGGAGGGCGACTCCCAGCAGCCTCACCTGCCGGAGGGGACTGGGCTCCACGAGGCTTCCCGAGCTCAGGGCTGTGCCAGCCTGGGCCAGAGCTCTGGCATATACACGTGCAAGCAGCTCACGCACCTCATGCTTATTATGCACTTGCTGTATGTGGGGCTCTGGAAGGGTCAGAGAGGTGTGGAGGGGAGGGAAGCCGAAGACACCAGCAACTGGAAATTGAAGGACATCAGGGTCACCATGGCAGAGGAGGTTGCACGTGGCCAAGGGAGACTGCATTTGAGCTGGTGGGTGGGGTCATCCAGTTCAGGTTCAGGTGGCCCAGGTGGAGCAAAGAGCCAGGGCAAAGGCCAAGGCCTAGAGAGGAGACGTGCAGGGTGCATATTCAAGGTGAGGGGTGGGCCTCGCACGGACAAGTGGGAGGAGGCTGGAGGTTCATGAAGGAGCCAGACCTGCGAGCACGCGGCAGTGAATGCACCCTTCAGTACGGGTCTGTATGTAGGATGGAATTTCGAACTCGTTTCAGCACGTCTCCTTTAGAGTGAGCACAAAGCTAACCAGGGCACGTGGCGGGGAGGCGGGCGAGAGGAAGGGGCTTCCTGCAATTTCCAGGGGGTTGAGGTGAGCAGTGTAGGTAGGAGAACATCCAGAGAAGCCTGTCGCAGCCACAGGCCCAGACTCAATCCCTCTGCAACCTTCAGCCTCAGCCTGGGGACAGCCTTTCCGCAGCCCTTTCCAAACAAACCAGGGTCCGCACCACACCCGCACCCCTCTGGCCGTCCACACACTCTGAAGGACACTGGCCCACAGCAGTGCCCGAAGGCCTCTGGCAGCTGCTCAGTGTGTAGCTCTCTGGGCCTCAGGGGGCTGCCACATCTGCAAGTCACAACCCCTACCTCTCTCCTCTCCCCTCCCCATGCTGCTTGCATGGAGGCTCTGGAGGTCTCTCTTTTTTTTTTTGCCCCACAGCTCGCCCTGTGGATCTTAGTTCCCCGACCAGGGACTGAACACCGGCCCTGGGCAGTGAGAGAGCAGAGTGCTCCCCACTGGACCTCCAGGGAATTCCCTGGAGGTCTTCGTTGCCACTGTTTACACAGCAACTCCAGGTCAGCTCCAACCTGGTAGCGAACCTCTCTGCTACCCAGTAAGCTGATCGGCAGGCTCCGCCTCCAGGTCTGAGCCCTTCCAAGTTTTTCCTTCCTTGGGTACTCTCCCTCAGCCCTAGTGAACCGTGCAGAATTTCCTTAGAGATTATACTCTTTTACCATAGTTAATAATCCTTCGCATTGAACATCCCCTGTTTAAGAGATTATGTGGTTTCTATCTTCTGATTGGACCCAGACTGCTATGCTCATCTGTGCCTCTCAGCAGCCAGCGCCCAGAAGGCTACTAACTGAATGGCTGAATGGGGTCCCTCAGGGACTGGGCCGGCTCTCTTCAGGCAGACCATGGCTTCCCTCTGGGCAAGGAGCTTGACTCAGGTGTTTCATCCCCCTCCTCTTAAAAGAGTGTATATTATAGAACCATGCACATCATGGGTACAAATAAGGCCTAGACCACATCATTGAATAAATGGATAGCTGTGTGGATGAGAGGATGGATGGATGGATGGATGGATGGATGGGCAGACAGGTGGGTAGAAAGAAGGAAGAACAGAAGGGAGGAAGAAAGGAATAGGGGCTGATCACTGGCCTGATCGTTTAATGAATAGACCTCACATATTGATCTTCTTGCAGGTTATGAACTTCCTTCATGGGGTGAGTCTGTGTCTTAAATTTTTGTCTCTCCCATATTCCAAACTACCTAGCCTTGGGTTGAGGCTGTATTAAGACCCAATAAAAGTAGGATTAATGAATTAATTACCTAAGCAACCAAATAAGAGCCATGCTGTCCTGGGTGAAATCACGAGGCCGGATTTTACAGCCTGGCCCTTTCCATCCTCCAGCCCCAACCCCACTTCCTCTCCCCAAGACTCCAGGCTTGTTCCAGGCCCCTCCGCCTGTCACACTGAGCCTTTAGGGATGAACCTATAACTGTTACAGGGAGGGAGGCTAGCGTCCTGCTGTACCAAAGGCTTTGCTTACAGATGGTGGAAATTCAGGCGCATTTTCTCCCCAGGGAAACATAAACAGAACGTGAATCCTGTGTATCTAGGCAGGAAGGAATACCATCTCTGGCTAAGAGATTAGTTTATCAGGGAGAGAAATTCACATGGCTTTGTTCTGCCAGGGTTTGTGCCCCTCTGTCTTCCCTAGGCCATCTTGTCGCGTGTGACTCGCTGGGTTTAAGAGGTTTCAGAGAGAAAAGGAATTAGACATGTTCAGTGAGGCCACAGGCCCAGGAGGCAGATCCTGCCTCCTTTGAACAAAAGCTTGCCTGTGATCGGGGTAAACCAAGATGGAGAAGCCACCTGAGAAGGCAGTGAGCTCCCGTCACCTGAGGCTCGTGACCCAAGGACAAACCCCAGGTGTGGGTGCTGGTGATGGAGGAGGGGACTGGACATCTTATGTCTGGAGTCTAGGAAGGTCGCAGTCCTGGGGATCTGCTGTCACCCAGCTCTGAGACTCTGGGCACATTCCTCTCCTTGCTGGGCCTTAATCCCTGCATCTGTGAGATGGAGCTGCACATTCGGCCTGCCTGACTCCCAGGGCTATTATGAGGTTCTAGGAACAGGTTGGGACGTGACACTGTAGAGGGGAAATGCCACCAGGTGAGGGCACAATGCCTAAAGTGCCACCATGGCATTCGTAACTTCCAGCTCGTCTGCATTGCTCCCCTCGGCTAGGAGGTGATGCTGTCAACAGATACGGTGAGCAGAGACGTGGTCACGTCCTCTTCCTCTCCCAGGCAGCTTTGCGGGCTCCAGGGACAGACAGGACCAGGGCCTGCATGTAGGGAACTGGCCTCCGATATGCAAAGAGTTTGCCAGGCCTGGCTGGAAGTTGCAGCTCAAGAGAAGATGTTTAATGCAAGAGGAGGCAGGTCTCTACAGCCTGGAGGAGCTATCTGCTCCTTCCAAGGAGGGGATGAAGGAAGGAGGGGGCTGGGGAAGGAGGAGGGAGGAGTGGGATTAAGCAGCCCGACTGGGCCATCCAGCTTGCTGGCGATGACTAAGTGTGGCTTTGCCTCAGTTTCCCAAGTGGCTTGAGGCAAAAGGGTCCCCAGAGCAGCTCTCCGAGTGGTCCCACGTCAGCTCTGGTACAAGAGTCTACTGCACACCACGATGTAGCCCTGAACGACAAAGACAACCATGGGCCAGGTCAGAGCCCTCACGAGGACCGTAGGACCCCCAGCCACCCCATCAGCCTGGCTCTAAGTTCACGCTCTGCCCCTCTTGCTGTGTGTGTCCTGAGGACAGTCGTTTGCCTCTCTGGGCCTCAGTTTCCTGCTGTCACTTGGGGGTGGTGACAGCATCCGCTTCGCGAGGCTACGATAAGGATGCGGCCAGATCACACGAGCAGAGCCCTCAGTGTGCGGCTGGAGCTTGATTTGTGCTTCCTACATGGTCAAGCTCATCTCGGTTTTATGACCCAGAGTTCAGACCACTGAGTATCTTCTCCAAGTCGAAGTCTCCCCAGCAGAGCCAGGCACTTCCCCCCAAATGTCCCCTGCTCTCTACACGGCACTGCAGAAACTTCCTGGGGGCCTGCTGATCTCTCTCTCATTCATTCATTCATTCATTCATTCAACATATCTTTATTGATCCTCTACTATGAGCCAAGCCTTGTGCCAGGTGTTGGGGACCCAGCAGAGGAAAAACCAGACCCAGTGCCTGCACTTGTGTAGCTCATACATGGTCCAATATGGTAACTATTAGCATCTGGCTAATTCCAGTTTCTTCCTCTTATCCACGGTTTCATTTACCCAAGTTTAACTATGGTCTGAAAATATTAAATGGAAAATTCTAGAAACAAACAGTTCATAGGTTTTAAATGTCACGCTGTTCTGAGTAGCATGATGAAATCCCTTGCCATTTTGCTCTGTCCCACCCTGGACGTGAGTCATCCCTTTGTCCAGCGGATCTACGCTGTATACACTACCTGCACCTTAGTATAGGAAAAACACAGTATTCAATATATACAGGTTTGGTACTATCTCTTTGCAGTTTCAGGCACCCACTGGGGGTCTTGGAACGTATCCCCTGGAGATAAGGGGGACTACTGTACATTTACATTAAGTAAAATCAAGTCAAATTTAGAATTCACCTCCTCAGTTGCACTGACCACATTTCAAGTGCCCAATAGTCACACGTGCCCAATGGCTGATAGTAGCTGCTGCCTCGGACATTACAGATTTCCATCCTTGCAGGAAGTTCTATCAGGCAGTACTGGTCTAGGGACCTTTGACATTGGTCCCAGGTGGCTGGATTTGGGAGCGCCAAGGTGGGTGAGCCACCGACCGTGCCTGATCAGGGAAGTCTTGGGGAAATACCCACTAAAAGCCCCGCTCCAAAGTGCGCTGATTGCTTAGCAGGGTAGATCACCCAGTTGCCTTGGGACCATTGTTCTTAAGCGATGAGGGCATCCTCCTTGAAAGACATCAGCCAGTCCCACTCAGGGGGTGTGAATGGCACAGATGTGGGGCTTGAAGGACCTTGCTTAAGCTTTCTGTCCCATGCATGGCTTACTGAATGAATTAGAAAGAATATTATCCCCACCCAAAGGCTCTCACCTCGTAGACAAAGATCGCAGGGGTGACGTACTGGAGGTTGACCACGTGGGGCAGTGCAACCCCCATGCCCAAGAGAGCTGTACGAGGGAAAGGAGAAATCAAGTTCCGCCTGGAGGCGGTAACGAAGTACCGCCTGGAGCTGGCCATGTGCTGAAGTCCTCACTTGCATGATGACACCGAGTTCCACAGATACGCAGGAGGTGGGAGCTGTTATTATTATACCCACTTTATAGAAGGGAAAACTGAGGCTCAAGGAGGGAACAGAACTTAGCTAAGATCACATAGCTGCTAAACAGCCGAGCCCAGATACACGCACAGGCAGCTGGAATCCCAAAGCCACCCTCTTAGCTTCTGGGCCTAGGAGGTGGGAAGCAGCCGAGACCAAGCCTGGAGCAGGCGTGGGGGGCAGGAGGGGGCCAGAGGGGCCACACTGGGGCAGAGGGCAGAGCTCACCATTGAGGTGGTCCAGCAGGGGCTTCTCAAACACAGCGCCCATGAGTGGCTGCACATGGTCCGTCTGCAGCCACGGAGCCAGGGAGATGGGGACCACAGGCCCGCCCCAGCGAGGGGCCAGGAGAGACACATGAACACACAGACAGACCGACAGATGGCAGAGGCACGGGGGAGGGAGGAGGACAGGTCACCCCTGTCCAGGCTTCAAGCAGAGCTCAGCTACCCCTGGGATCGGGTCAGCATCAGGCCCCTGGGAACTGCTGACTGACTGACAGTCACTGCGTGACCAGCAGGTAGAGCGGCTGGCTTGTTGGCGCCGACCCACAGACAGATCAACTGACCATGGACAGACTGATGGGCCCCCCGACAAAGGAATGCACGGTGGCTGGTGGCCCAGGCACATCATGTGACTGAAATAGTGGCCGACACTGTCTGACACTGGCTTCTACAGATCATTTATTATTGGCCTCAGTGATTCTTGGGCTGAGGGCAGGGCTGACGAGCCATCGACACCCAGGCAGAGTGACAGGACAGCTGACTGACCCCACTGAGGAGCTGAGGCTGACGGACCGGCTGCCCAGCAGACAGACAGCCTGGGAACTGACACTGGCTTCTACAGATCATTTATTATTGGCCTCAGTGATTCTTGGGCTGAGGGCAGGGCTGACGAGCCATCGACACCCAGGCAGAGTGACAGGACAGCTGACTGACCCCACTGAGGAGCTGAGGCTGACGGACCGGCTGCCCAGCAGACAGACAGCCTGGGAAAGACTGACTGTCCGACGGATGGGCTGCCACCTGACCACTGTCCCGAAGCGCCCGGGGAGGAAGCCTGATCATAGCACACATGCATGTGAGCACACATGTTCATGCTGCCTCTCCCCGGGCCCAAGGCCTGCCCCACCCAGTGAGGGGGTCTCTGGAGACCCCAGCCCCATATTCACGTCAATGAAGCCCACATTGGAGGAGGCCACAGTGAGCTGGACATTCCTGAAAGGGAAGCAGAGGGGTTAGGAATGGGGCCTAGTGTCCACCACCCGTGTACCACGCCTGCTGCACCCCAAGCTCCTCTGACTGACACTGTGATGGGTGATTGCAGGCACATTGCACAGAGGAGCACACTGAGGCTGCTGGGTCCAGGAGGCCTCACTTACCCCAGCACAGATGTGGTCCCCCGAAGCCTCACCTTGGACACAGAGAGCTGAAGGCTCAGGTTCACTACCTGGACACGTGGGGAGAAGAGGCTCAAAGGGCACAGAGCCATGTGGGAGCTCTCAGGTGGCCACCAGCTACCCCAGTCTCCCACCCACCGCCCTATTCATTCAGGTGTTTGTGGAGCACGGGCCACTGGAGGAGGTGAAAAACAACCAAAGTAATCAGACAGGATCCTTTCAGAGAGTGGTGGGTGCCATGAAGGCAGAGTGGTGTTTGGAGAGATGGGGGCCATCTTTCTCAGGGTGGTCCCGGAAGGCTGCCCGGAGGAAGGCTGCAACATTTAATCTGAGACCTGAACGATGAGGAGAAGCCAGCCATGCCAAGAGCCAGGGGAAGAGTGCCCTAGGCACAGGGTACCGCACATGCAAATGTCCTGAGGCAGGAATGTCCTAGCACATGGAAGGACCATCAAGGAGACCAGTGTGGTTAGAACAGAGCAAGTGAGGAGAGTGCAGGAGGAAGTGAGGTCTCCTTGAGAGTCGCCCACCCCCTGGCCAGCCCCACGCAGCCCACCTCACCCACCACATCGAGGGAGAAGAGGGACTGGAAAGCCGAGTTGGATGCCGGAGCCAGGACCTCCACGAAGGGCTGCAGCCGCAGTGTGGCGTTGTTGGTACGGAGTGTGACTGTGGGTGTGGCACCCAGCCGCACCTTGAGCACCAGGGGCATGGGCTCAGGGAACTGACGGCCCACCTGGGGAGCAGAGGGGGAGAGAGGGAGGAGGGCACCTGGGGGCAAAGGCTGGGTGGGCTCTTTGCTCATCACTCCTCAGACGCTGATCAAGCCACCGTTGTGCTGTAAGTGCCGGGGCCACGGAGGTGGGTCCACCCCCGGCTCCTGCCCTCAGGGACACCCAGTCTGATGGGTGGTCACATGAAGACAGGCACAACCTGTGTGATCTGTGCCAGGAGGGAGGGCACTCAGGGGCGTGAGAGCGCAAGGAGGCTCCTGGACCAGGTGAGGGTTTAGTCCTCCCTTAGGAGGTAATCCCTGAGCTTGGACTTGAAGATGGATCAGGGAAAGGAAGCAGAAAAGACAGCGCAGGCAGAGGGTACCACTTGTGCACTGCACAGAGGGGAGAAAATGGCGTGATGTCTGGGCAGAAGGAGGGGCCTCGCCGAGACGGAGGTGGTGCAGATGGAAAGGTAGATGCTGGACCCCACGTGGAGCAGATATGAGCCAGCGGAGACCCCCCAGCCCAGAGAGCCTCCCACCCCAATCCCGGGTCTCAGCCCCTGGAATGACCAGAAACATCACCAACCTCAGGGATGAGCTGGGCCAGCGTGGAGGTGTTCAGCGGGTTGTAATCTGACTTCTGAAATCAGCCCCCGACACATGACAGGCTTTAGGGCAGCCACTCCCCAAGCTAGGTCACCTCTTGCCTTCCCACCAACCCCATCTAACCCTTCCAACAGCCACCCTGTGGCCCCAATACTCCAGCTGCCCCACCCACCCACGATTTGGCCTCAGCACGGTCTTCCCAGGCTGGGCCACAGGGCACGTGTACCCCACGTGCCCTGGGCAGCAGGACCAGCTCTCACCAGTTGCCCTGTGATGTCCAGGTTGAGCGCACCAGCCTTCTGCAGCAGCAGGATGGCAGTCAAACAGGTCCTGGGAGACGCCCACGGTTGCCATGGCACCCCTGGTGCCCACGTGCTGTGGCAGCACGAAGGGGGTGGTATCCACAGGCAGGACGATGGGTCTGCCCAGGAGGAAGAGAACAGCCTATGGGGTTGGGGGTGAGAAGGGGGAGAACAGCAGTGGGGCCTCAATAGGCAGGCAGCTCCATGGCAGATCCTGGGCTGTGAGATGCTGCCCAACCCAAGATGCCGCGTGTTGCCAGCCTCACACCTTTGCCTAAGTGCCATGCTCCCACCTGGAAGGCTCTCCCAGCTCCTCTCCCCTCAACTCCCCTGCTCCTTTAGGAATCTTCCAGAACACTAAGGACTCCAGAGGCAACAAGTCCCCAGCTCTGGGCTGACAAGGAGGCACTTACGTTGATATTGAAGGAAATGTAGTCATTGGTGATGGTGGGTGTGTCGATCATGGAGTAGTGGACCTGGGACTCTGGACCAACAGGGCTGAGGCCTAAATGAAACCAGGGTAAAGAACAAAAGATGGCATTCTTAGCATTATCCACCAATGCCAGACCCAGGCCAAGAAAAGAGGCAGGAAAAGGCCCTGTGAGTAAGCAAATTTAAGCAGCAAAATGCACACCCAAGATGCAGCCACTCACAAGCTGTTGACTGTTAGCTGAGATACAATTCTAACCGTTTTGGTTTCTGCTTTCCCAATCAGTGGAAGGCTAGAGAGCCCAAATTAGAAGGAAGGAGAAGTGTCACTTCAGGCACAAATACCCCCTGCAAAAGGCAAGAAAGAACCAGAGAAAAAGAAGGGAGCTCACATTTATCAAGGTCCAGACCGCTGTAGGGTTAGGAACCCTTCACACACACACACACACACACACACACACACACACACACACAGTTTGGTGAGTTCAGTCGTGCCCCGATTGTATACCTGGTCCGTCTGATTCCAAAGCTACTCTCTCTCCACTTAAACACACCCCTCCTACAAGAACTCAGAAGGCACACCCCTTGGGGCCATTCAGTGCAGGAGCACAGCAGTGCCCGCCGCCACAGATCCGTGGAGAGGCCCCCAGGGAGGCGAGCTGAGGACTCAGTTCCTATAAGGGTAGTTCCCCAAAGGCTCAGAATATCCTGATTGGGACATTTGCAAAGGGTGAGTCACTTGTGGGAACGACATCTCTGGACACGACTAGACGGCGTGGCAGGTTAAGCCTCAGCCTCACTGTCAGGGAAGCCCTCTTAGCAAGAGCTCCTCCCCCAAAGACTCTGGATAACCTAGGTTTAAGTGTGCCTGTGTGTGTGTGTGTGTGTGTGTGTGTGTGTGTGTGTGTGTGTGTGTGCATTCAGATTTCTGTCTGATTTTCTACTGTCTCTTCTGGATTTCATTTTATTTTCTCTAATATTTTGGAAATTTATGATGGTAAAAGCAATATATTGATAGTATGACTCCATTTCTACAGATCAGTGGTGTCAAAGATTAAGGTGGGGTTTCCCTGGTGGCGCAGTGGTTGAGAGTCCGCCTGCCGATGCAGGGGATGCGGGTTCGTGCCCCAGTCCGGGAAGATCCCACATGCCACGGAGCAGCTGGGCCCGTGAGCCATGGCCGCTGAGCCTGCGCGTCCGGAGCCTGTGCTCCGCAATGGGAGAGGCCACAACAGTGAGGCCCGCGTACCCCCAAAAAAAAGAAAAAAATAAAAAGATTAAGGTGGGAGGAGCGGAGCAGCACAAAGAGATTTTGGGGGCTGGTGGAATGTTCTCTCTTTCAAGTGTGGTGGTGGTTACATGACCATATGCATGGTTTTTTTGTTATTGTTTTTTCTTTAACATCTTTATTGGAGTATAATTGCTTTACAATGATGTGTTAGTTTCTTCTGTATAACAAAGTGAATCAGCTATACGTATACATATAACCCCATATCCCCTCCCTCTTGCGTCTCCCTCCCACCCTCCCTATCCCACCCCTCTAGGTGGTCACAAAGCACCAAGATGATCTCCCTGTGCTATGCGGCTGCTTCCCACTAGCTATCTGTTTTACATTTGGTAGTGTATATATGTCCATGCCACTCTCTCACTTCGTCCCATCCACCTCACTACAAATAACTCAATTTCGTCTCTTTTTATGGCTGAGTAATATTCCATTGTATATATGTGCCACATCTTCTTTATCCATTCATCTGTCAATGGACACTTAGGTTGCTTCCATGTCCTGGCGATTGTAAATAGAGCTGCAATGAACATTGTGATGACCATGTACATTTATTTGTCAAAACTCATAGAATTGGACACTACCAAAAATACTATGTTTTTAAATGAATGAAAACATTAAAAAATGTAAAATAATAATACATATTTTTGGGGACATACAGAAAATTCTTAAAGTATGGAAAAAATATAACTCAGAATCTCAAATTTATTTCTTTTTCAGGATTTTCTTTTACAGAAATAAACTTTCTCTCTCTCTCTCAAACTGCAGCAAAGCTATATATAGTTTTGTGTCTTTGTTTTCTTGACAGAGTGGTATGATAGCTTACTTAAAAGCAGAAGCTCTCAAGGTAGACTGCCTCAGTTTCTGCATTTGTACAATGGAACTAATAATGCTAGAGTAAAGCTCTTCTAATATTGTATTTTGCCAGGCATATGGCTAAGTAATCAAATGCCTGTTTAAACTATGCTTTTCAATGGTTCCTGTCACTCCACGTTCCATGTGTACATGACTCATGTAAACAGTCCCCTAGGGCTGGACACTTAGGTTTCTTTCACTAGATTTTTTTTAAATTCCTCAAAGACAAGGGCAAGAGCTGTTCTTTGGTATGAACCCAATTACAAGGCATCTTGACAGAGACAACCTCTCTGAGGGAGAAGGGAGAGACTAACGTTTATTGAGTTTATTGCACACCAGGTACCTAACCTGTGCTGTCTTGTAGCAACACATGGGAAAAGTAGAAATTTTGATTCCTATTTTTGGATGGAATGATCAAGCTCAGAGAGATGGAGTGACTTCCCTAAGGTCACACAGCAAGTGAGAAACAGGGCCAGAATTCACACCCATGTCCTTTGATTCCAAGTCCATTTTCCGTGGTCTCTCGATACCTCCTATTAAGATAATATTGGGGTTGGGGCAGTGAGGGGAGTGGGGCAAGTCAAGAAATGTTCCCCAGACCTTGAGCCGGGCTGGGAAGTGTGGACAGAGCTGTAGGTGGACCGGTGAGGAAGATGAGAAAACCCAGGTGAGCTGATTCATGGGGGGCTCTGGCACCAAGCTGAGGATTTTAGACTCAGAGCCTCTGATTTCCCACCTATAAATTGGGGATAATGATGCCACCTCATAGGACTGTGGTTAGAAGTTTGCACAAGAAAGCCAAAGCTATCTTGATATGAAAATATTCACTAAAGAAGCCAGCAAGGATAAACGTGGACCCTGCCAGACAGCCCTCCTGGCTTAACACCAACATGTCGCCCCGCACACCTGTCCCCACACCCTCCATTCCTGCACACCTGTCCTGGGCTGTATGAGCGTTAGATGCAAACCCCTGACTCAAAGGCCGATCCAACGGATTCCCAAGTGCAGCTGCCAACAGTCTGAGGCTCTGGATTTCACAAAGTCAATGACAGTAACACAGAAGAAGCACCAGAATCCCCGGCAAAGCCATCCGGCAGAAGAAGGTGCACTTCAAACAGGAGCAGCTTCAAAACATGTTTGTGAAAAACCAGAGGACGCCCTGGATTATGCTTGGGGATCACTGAGAAAATATTACCCCCCAATCTACAGAGGATGCATTCTTTGATCAGTCTGAGGATAGGTGGGTAATTGCCAGTGTTGTTCTTCAATATTGATAAATACCCCTAAAAAGATGAAGCTGACCTACTTTTGTAGGTTTTAGTCCCATATTGTAAGTTGAGGACCTGCCCAAGCCTTGGTTAGGATGCATAGTTCTAAGCAGACTATGTGTAGGGCTGGGAGCCCCTGGGACTCTGTCAGTAGCGGTGGAGGGAGGTGTGCGGGCAGTGGGGAGGTGACCAGTGATGGATGGGAGTTGGTGGATACAGACCCAGGCTCCTGCCCCTCAGGTGGGATCACACTAGTCATGTTCAACTCAGTCCCCAGTGGGACCCCAGTGGCGCCCTTCCCTCCCTGTCTCACAGCCCCCTCCCTAACCAGTGCTCCCTAGGACCAACCCCCGTTTGAACCACTCGCACTAAAATCCGCATCTCAGGGTCTGCTTCTGGGGGACTAGTGTGACAGTGGCCTTGTCCTGGTACACTCCTAGCACTCCCTGGATAATGAGGATCCCTGGAAAAATCAGGCGTGGAACAAGGCTGATGGAAAATGCAGAGGTGGGGAGCCTTGGCTCTGGGCCCCTGCGGGGTGGTGCGTGGCCCCTGAGGTGGGAAACAGCTGCATGGGCACTTGGAAGCAGAAGAGCTTGAGTTCTGTCGAGGATGTGCTGAGTCAGAGGAGCCTGTGGGACCTCCAGGAGGAGTCCAGAAGGAGGAGGAATATAAGGGCCTGAGCCCTGACTGTGGAGGGCAGGAAGAGAGTCCAGCAAAGAACGTGGGAGATACGGCAGCTAAACCAGGGGAGGATGGGGTCCCTGAATCTCCAGGCAGGGGAGGAAGCAATTGCAAACTGAGATGTTACCCCCCCCACCAACACACACACACACACACACACACACACACACACACACACACACATTCAAAGACTTGTTCTAGAATTTGGAGAGTCCCATATGCCACCAATAATGGTTCAGTCATCCTATGATTGACCTCCCAATAGTGGACCCTGCTGCAAAGCTGGGGTCTTTGAAGGTTCACGGGGGCCCCAGAGGATCTCAGAGGCCCCAGGCCCTCCCCCTGGGCTCCCAGTCTTACCAATTAAAGTGCCCAGGTGGACATTGAAGTCCTGCACCAGGTTGGAGATTCTCAGGCACAGCTGCAGAAAGACAGAGGCGGCCGGGTTAGGGTGGCAATCAGAGTGGGAGGGGGTGAGGCTAGAAGGATCTAGAGCCCTGTCTAGAAGCTCTCCCAACCCAGCCACCAAGGAACCCTTCCTTCCTCCACCAGCCAGTGGGCATCTTCTTGCACCTCCTCTGGGCCCTGGGGATTCAGAGGGGAAGCTGGGGCCTGCGGGCACTGAGGAAAGGGCAGGGGCTGTGGGACACAGCAGAGGTGGCCACAGCTAGGCCCCAGGGACTGAGACCGGTAGCCTGCTGCACTGGGGCCCAGAGGCCAGCAGGTGGAAGGGTGCCACGCACAGTGGGGGCAGGCAGTGGTCAGCCAGCCAGGCCAGGGGACTGGAGTCCTGCGGGGCCAGTGGGCCTCCAGAGAAGTGGATGAAGCTGGGGTCAGTGTGACAGAGGTGAGACAGAGGGGAAACCGCAAGGCCGGGGGTGGCCAGAGCTGGTCCAGGCCAGAGCTGGTGAGGCTGGGCCAGGCAAAGCCAGGAGGCAGAGGAGAGGGCCGGGTCAGGCTGTACTGCCTTCAGCCCTCCAGCCTCAGTGTTCTCATCTGCAGTATGGGGATGCTGAGGCCTGCCTCTTGGGCGTGTGGGATGGCGCACAGTGGGTTGACTTGGTCTCCACTCCTGCCCCTTAAAAGAGGTGGGGGTGGGGTGCGAAGGGCCAGGGAGGGAGAGTTGGCTCCCCTGGGATAGTGGGACCCTGGCCCCGGGGCCACCAACACTCACCAAGTCAACCACCCACAGACAATGACAGGAGCTAAAATAACAACAGTAACAGCAGCACTCACTCTCCCGAGACTGTTGTAAAGTCTCCGCATATGGCAATGCCCTCAGCCTCCACAGCCAGCCCGCCAGGGACTAGGGACAGTCACTCTCTCTGCCTGACAGATGTGGGAGGAGGGGACGAGGATTGGAAGCCAAGTCACATCTGGCTCTGGTGCCCAGGCCCTCGCCCACTCTCACTGTGTTCTCTTTTCACAAGCCACGCAGCCCCGAAAGCACCGTCCCCACCCCACACTCCGGCTCATCCCTGGGGCTGGTCCGAGAAGATGAGCCTCCCTCCCCTGCAGCCCCAAACCCGCGCCCTGCTTGAGTCCCCACGTCATTGCACGGGACCGTTGTCCCAGCCTCTTCCCTGCTCTCATGGGGAAATTGGGGGAGCCCCACGAAGGGCCTTCTACCGAAGAAAAAAGAAAAGCACTAGCAGCCCACCTCCCCCGCGCCTGTGATCCCCCGTTCATCAGCCCAGCCTGGCCGCCTGGAGGTGAGCGACGCCCGCCTTCCTCCGGATCTGGCGGGAGGTCCTTTACCTTGTTCCGCAGCACAGCTTTGATGTGATTCTGCAGCGGGGCCAGCAGCGCAGGGGCTGTGCTGAAGAAGAGACCAGGAAGGGCCCCTGAGCTCCAGGTCGTCACGTTGGGGCCCGTCTCTCCGCAAAACCACAGGTCCCAGAGAAAAGACTATCCCCTCGGCCGGGGGCCACTGATTCCCACGCCACACCCTGCCACGTGCCAGGCACAGTACAGCATGACTGTCCCCACAGAGGAGGAACTGAGCTGCCGAGAAGGGGGTCATTGGTCTCAAGGTTTGGAAGTGGCCGAGATGCGAGAATGAGGCCAGGCTCGGGGGAGACAGAGAGTGTTGCAAAAGCCGGACACGGCCACGTCCTTGGCCAGCTGGCCTCATGGCCACTGAGCCCGGTGAGGCAGGGGTGGGGCTGGCGGCCCGGGTCTGCTTCTTGCGTGGGCCGCATTTCTCTGCGACGCACCTACTAAAGTCCCTTCCTCATTGAGAGGTGGGTCTGAGTCAGTGTTTCTCTGTGCGGATCCATTGGAAATCACGGTTCCTCCGTCTCCTAAAATGCTGACCGTAGCCACTTCCCAGTCTCACTGAATGGCCTCCTGGGGAGGTGGGAAGATGGCACCTATGTTCGCAACAGCATCAAACTCTGGGCTTCCGTCTCCCCGTCCATGAGCCACGAGCAGCCCCTGCCCATGAGGATCGTGAGGGGTCGTGGGGGGTTGTGAGTTACACGGGCTGCTCATGGGACCCCGGTGGCAATAGATTTACACCCAAGCCTTCTCTGAGGAAGAAGTCCAGTCTTTTTGTAAATGTCACACCCTCTTAAGTCTCTAAAGTACTCAACCACCACACAGTGAGCCCCCATCCACGGGCGGGAGGGTGTAGACCTAATGCAGAGGAATTTGCAGCGGTGGGGTTTGTCAGGCTGCCAGGGTTTGAACCCGTTTGCCAGCTGTGTGACCTTAGGTAAGTCACTTAACCACTCTGCCTCCGTTTGCTCTCCTGTAAAATGAGGGAAATGCTTCCACCTACCCGGTAGGACTACTGTGACATGATGCACAGAAAAGGCCCAGAGCACACCCAGCACACAGCTGGTGCTCTGGAAGTAGAGCGGCTGTCAGTTTTAGATGCCAACAGGAGCAGCCACCTGACTCACGGGGAGAACCTGGTGGGTCCCAACCCCTCCCTGGGCCTCAGACTCCTCACTTCTGCAGGGAGGGGCAGCCCTCTGAAGTCCCTAACAGTGGCTGCCAGCCCAGAGTCCCTCCCCATATAGTATGTTAATGGCCAGTGTGCACTGTCACGTGGTGCAGGGCAGTAGTGGGGACATGGGCTCTGGCCACAAACTCACTGTGTGACCTCAGGCAACTTCCTCCCCCTTTCTGAGCCTCAGTGTGCTCAGCCATAAAATAGGTGTGATACTGAGG
>NW_021146312.1:0-6162 GCF_002837175.3 Physeter macrocephalus
TATCTCTTCTCAGTTGTTGGCATTTGGGTTGTTTCCAGTTTGGGACTACTATGGATAAAGATGCTGTCAACATTTGTCTACATGTCTTGGGTGGACTTAAGCACTCATTTCTCTTGGGTGTTAGAAGTGGGATTCCTGGCTGATAAAGGAGTCACACCTTCAGCTTTCAGTAGATCCTGCTGAACAAGTTTTCAAAGTGTCTGTCCTATTTTATACTCACATCACGACTCTATACTACTTCCTGCTTTAATTGAATAAGGAGTAACTGTTATGAAACAAAATACTCTTTTGGTTGCTCTACATTCTCAGCCTCATGTGCAAATCAAGATTCCACCAGTTACTATTAATAATAGTTTGTACCTGTTATTCCCTCTGTCTGGAACACTCTGCCACTGGGTATTCCCTGGCTGTTCCTCCTTATATTCAGGTCCTAGCCCAGAGGATGCCTCCCCAGCAAGGTCTTCCCTGACTGCCCCATCCAACTGAGTGCCTCTGCTTCCCTAGCTAGCCATCGCCGTTTCACCCCCTGCTTCATGTCCTTTCCGGCACTTACCCTGTTTGTTCATCAGTTTAATTATTGTCTATCTCCTTTCACTGGGAACGAAAGCTCTGTGAGGGCTGGGTGTTGTCTGTCACAGAGTTCAATACAACCAACACAACCTGTACAACCAATAAAATATTGCAGAAGTGACCATGTGTGACCCCCAAGATTAGGGAATAAATCATATGGCATCTGCCTTGCTATCTCTTGGATCACTTGCTGTGAGGGAAGCCATATTGTGAGGACATTCAAGCAGCCTGGAAAGGCCTGTGTCTCCTGCCAACAGTCTGCATCATGTGAGAGAACCTTGGAGTCAGTGCTTCCAGCCCCAGTCAAGCCTTCAGATGACTACATCTTGGTTGATCCCATCATGAGTGACCTTGAGCCAGAGCCACCCAGATAAACCACTTCCAAATTCCTGACCCACAGAAACTGTGAACATGGCATGGACTTATATATGCTACCAAATGTAAAATAGATAGCTAGTGGGAAGCAGCCGCATAGCACGGGGAGATCAGCCCGGTGCTTTGTGACCACCTAGAGGGGGAGATAGGGAGGGTGGGAGGGAGATGCAAGAGGGAGGGGATATGGGGGTGTATGAGTACATAGAGCTGATTCACTTTGTTATAAAGCAGAAACTAACACACCATTGTAAAGCAATTATACTCCAATAAAGATGTTAAAAAAATAATAAAAATTTTTAAAAAGTCACAGAACAGATGTAAAAAAAAAAAAAGAAACTGTGACCACATTCACATCATTGTGGTTTTAAGCTACTAAGTTCTGAAGTAATTTGTACACAGTAATATTTAACAAATACCAGCACTCAGCAAGTATTTGTTGAACAAATGAATGAATAAATGAGTGAATTAGAGTAAGAGCAACATAAAACATGGCCTCACACCATCTGCTTTAACCTGGTCAGAATGCATGTGCCACAGGCCTCTCCACTCTCCTTAAGTTTTAGCTTAAGCTTATGATCCTAGAGCAGGGTTTCTCAACCTTGGCACTCTTGTTATTTGGAGCTAGAAAAGTTTTTGTCTGAGGGGCAATCTTGCTCATTGCTGTAGGATGTTTAGCAGAATCCCTAGTCTCTACCCACTAGATGCCAGTGGAAACTCCCCGCTCCAAGGCAACTGTCACAACTAAAAATGCCTCCAGACATGGCCTAATGTGCCCCGGGGTGCAAAATTATCCCTACTTAAGAACTGTTGCTCTGAAGTAGTCATTGAAGAGAGGTTAGAAGTACAATACTGGTTGGGTTCAGGGCAGGAACAAAATTTTACAATGTTTTTAAGATATCTGACTTACAGAAATCCAATCAACACATAACTTATTTTTTCCAAAAAATAAAAAATAAATAAGAGCTTAGTTAAGCCAAGTACATCTATACATAAAACAATCCTTTCTCATAAGTAAATGGCCCCATTAATACATATTGTGGCTAGGTGTGGAAAAAAAGACAACACCATGACCAAGTCAAGTTCAACCTCTGGCTTTAAATAAAATATTGAAAAGGTGATTTGTCCCATAAATCTCCCTTTGGAAGAGGAACAGAAGTTACTCTTTTTTCTTTCTTTTTTTTTTTTTGAAGTATAGTTGATTTTCAATGTTGTATTTATTAGTTTCGGGGGTACAGTAAAGTGAGTCAGTTATATATATACATTTTTTCAGATCCTTTTCCCTTATAGGTTATTACAAAATATTGAGTATAGTTCCTAAAAGTTACTCCTAAAGTAAAGCAGTACAGGAAACCAGCCTTCCTTTAAATTTTTTAAATTAAAAATAGGGCTTCCCTGGTGGCGCAGTGGTTGAGAGTCCGCCTGCCGATGCAGGGGACGCGGGTTCGTGCCCCGGGCCGGGAAGATCCCACATGCCGCGGAGCGCCTGGGCCCGTGAGCCATGGCCGCTGAGCCTGCGCGTCCGGAGCCTGTGCTCCGCAACGGGAGAGACCACAACAGTGAGAGGCCCGCGTACCGCGAAAAAAAATAAATATAAATAAATAAATACTACCTGTTAATGCCAAATGTCTGTAACCTCCCAGTATGAAAAGCCTTAAAAGCGTGCTTTCAAACCAGAATTGAGCTACACACACACACACACACCCCCACACACCTGCGCGCGCACACACAAACATACAACTTAGAAGCAGGGGAGGGTTCTGTTTCTCTAATTCCGTGCCTCTACTACAGGTTTGGAATTCTTCGACCTTCAGGTCATAGGATAAGGATTATCTATTCCCAGGCAGAAGCCAGATTAAAATGGAAAAGGGGAACTACTAAGAGGTATTGCAGGGAATTTTAATTTTTAAAACAGTGATCAAAATTGTAGTTTGAAAATTAAAATTTTAAAGCGCTTAAAGGTGAAAAAGAAAAGAAGAAATAAGAAAAAGTTACAAGGGTAATACTCAAATTCATACATTTCTTTTCAATATGTTAATTAAAAATCAGAGTTATACCAACAAATACAATACTCATTCTCTACACTAGTCCTTGGGAACTTTTGGATATTTTTAACTGAATGCAATAATGAGGTGGAAGAAGTCAGCTTCTAGATCTCAGAGCCTGTTAGGGAGAAAACTCAGAAATGCTAAACAGATAACATATTTTTCAAGTTTATGTGTGCTACAATTCCAATAACTTAGATGAATAATATCTGCAATGATATCTGCAAACATAGCTGAGGGGCTTAAGGTAAGGTGAGGTATAGATTAGGTAAAGCTTAGAATGCAAATAAAAATAAAGATGGGAGGCAGGAGATCGCAGTGGTTAAAATACCAGCGTCAGAATCTGGCTTTGGTTTGAATTCAAGCTCTGCCCCTCGACTAACTGAAGAATCCTGAGCAAATTACTTCCCCTTTGTGGGTCTCTAATTGCTGTAAAATAAGAATAAGGAGATGATCCAAGATGTCAGTCCTCAGGGCTGTTCACGTGGCTGAATGTTCTCCAGTATGCCTGAACCAGGGTCTATGTCCCCGGGGTGAGTCACAAGCCCATCACCAACACCACCCCTCAGCAGAGATTTTGCAGTTGCATCTGTCAACTTTCACATCAGACAACAAGTGGATTACCTGACAGCAAGTGGAAAACCAGGCTATTAAAATTTTCCTGGTATCAAAGCATCCTGCTCTGGTCATTTCTTCAGGTCACCATTCTCTTGTGAGGGCTCCAGTGTACATGTAAATATTCAATAAAATTTGTATGCTTTTCTCCTGTTAAAAAAAAAATAAGAATAAGGAAACCCACCTCATGTTAGTTTTGTGAGAATTCATATATAAAGTACTGAGCACACAATTTGGCATGTAGTAGGTGTCCAATTAATGAAAACGATCTATAATAAAACATAACCTAAAGTTAAAACCTTATCACAATGATCACTTCTAATTTTTTAAGTGATTAACTTGAGTTGTAGACTAGGAAGACTGAAATACGAGAATAAGTGTTATTATTTATTGAACCTCTACTATTCGCCCCGCATAGTGGCAGACACTATTTACATATCACTAATTTTCACATTTTATGTGATATTATTTTCTCTATTTATAGATGAAGAAACTGAGGATCAGAAGGTCAGAGAGGTTGCAAGTGACTCTATAACCTAATCTCTATTCACTCTGCCATATTGCCTCTAAGAGTTGTGATGCCATCAAATTAATCTGTAAATAAAGTTAATTTATTTTAAACAATGTAACCAATTGCTGACTTCCATATCATTCTTGTCAGATGTGCTTAATGGACTCTGGCCTCGAATCTACTACTGGTCTTCAATCTACTGGATTGAAACAAAAAGCAAGATGGAAGATTCTACTACCCTCCATCCATCTCTAGTGCCACTACCCTAATGGATCGTGGCACTTCCTGCCATTCCTAGGAGAGGCATGCCACGAGACACATCTTTTGCAACACAGAGAGGCTTCTCAAAGTTAGAGAAAGGAATGATTTCCTTTGAGAAGGGTCAGAAAAATTGCTAAGAAGAGTTATTCGCTAAAATGCTAACATGCTGGCTTGAAGAAGTTAAGTTCTTCACATTTGGTTAGCAATATGACCACCAAAATATCATGTTCGCTTTAATTCAATGAAGGATGAGCAGTAAGCACTATGTTTTTTTAGTTATTCTGTTGTATATCTTTCTTTAACAACTAAGTACTATACATGGAAATCCAAATACACACACTAAATAAATCAGGCAAGTTGTCCTCTCTCTCTCTCTCTCTTTTTTTTTTTAATGAAGAGCGACTTTTGTTTTCCTAAAGACCTAATACCCTCTGAAGCTGGGAAGAAGCACTTCAGAATTCCTTTAAAGGTAAGCTCCCTCAAATACTTATTTGGTGTTTTTTAAACATGTACCTAATAAGTGAAAAGAATTAAAAATATAGAAAAGATGCTATACAAATGGCAAGTAAGCACAGGAAAAAATGCTCAGCATTATTAGTCATTAGGGAAATGCATTTTAATACCACAATGAGATAGCCCTACACACTCACTAGAGCGGCTGTAATTAAAGAGACTGACAATACTAAGTGTTTCCAAGGATATAGAACAACTGGGACTTTCATACATTTCTTGTGAAAAGAGTACAGCCACTTTAGAAAGCACTTTGGCAGTTTCTTATAAAATTAAACCTACACCTACCACATGACCCCTCAATCCCACTCCTAGATATTTACCCAAGAGAAATGAAAGCAGATGTCCACACAAAAATGGGTATGTCAGTGTTCACAGCAGCTTTCTTCATAATAGCCAAAAGCAAAAAAACAACCAGATGTCCAGCAATGGGTGAACGGATGAAGAGACCATGGTCTATCCATACAATGGAATACTATTCAGTAATAACAAGGAATGAACTAAGTAGATCCACAAAAATTTGCCCAGCTGATTTTTGGCAAAGTTGCAAAAGCAATTCAATGGAGGAAGGATACCTTTCTAAAAAAAAAAAAAAATGATGCTAGAGCAATTGGACATCTATAGGCAAAAAAGAAAATTGAATCTCAAACTAGAGTCATAGAATCCACAACAAGTATACAAAATAGGTAACAATTTTAGGACTATTTATGCCACTATTAGCTAGGATTACTTTTTTTAAAAATATAAATAAATTTATTTATTTAGGCTGCGTTAGTTTTGTGAGAATTCATATATAAAGCACTGAGCACACAATTTGGCACATAGTAGGTGTCCAATTAATTTGTTGCTGTGCACGGGCTTTCTCTGGTTGTGGCAAGCGGGGGCTACTCTTTGTTGTGGTGCACGGGCTTCTCACTGCGGTGGCTTCTCTTGTTGTGGAGCATGGGCTCTAGGCGCATGGGCTTCAGTAGTTGTGGCACGAGGGCTCAGTAGTTGTGGCTTGTGGGCTCTAGAGCACAAGCTCAGTAGTTGTGACTCACAGGCTTAGTTGCTCCACGGCATGTGGGATCTTCCCGGACCAGAGCTTGAACCCATGTCCCCAGCATTGGCAGGCGGATTCTTAACCACTGCACCACCAGGGAAGCCCCTAGGATTACTTTTTTTTTTAATTTAATTTTATTTATTTTTTTATACAGCAGGTTCTTATTAGTTACCCATTTTATACATATTAGTGTATATATGTCAATCCCAATCTTTTTTTTTTTTTTTTTTTTTTTT
>NW_021146312.1:6320-8614 GCF_002837175.3 Physeter macrocephalus
GGGATCCTCCCAGACCGGGGCGCGAACCCGGTTCCCCTGCATCGGCAGGCGGACGCGCAACCACTGCGCCACCAGGGAAGCCCACAATCCCAATCTTTTGACTACAAATGATAGACACTCTGAATTAGCAGGGGCTTAATCTCGTTAACAAAAACAACAACAAAAATGCAGGTTAGGGCTAGTACAGCAGTTCTGAGAAGTTGTGAGAGCCCCACACTCCTTCTGCTTGGCTGCTCCACTTTTCTTGGTATTCTGCCTCAGTCCAGGTTGGCTTACCTAGCCCTCACTATGTCCACACTCTGGCCAGCAGGAAGGGGAAGGGACGAAGCAGTGAGCATCCTTTCCCTTTCTGGACACTTCCCAGAAGTCTCACATCAAACATCTCCTTACATGCCTTGGCCGTTACAAGGCCCACCTAGTTGGGGGGGTGGTAAGAAACGTGGTCTTTTTTCCAGGGAACATTGTGCCCAGTGGAATATCAGAAATTCTATTACTGTTTCTAGAAGAAAGCAAGAAGATGTAGTGGAGAAAACTTGCAGACTCTTCCACAGGCCACATTTACATTTGTTTCTTCAATGGTTCTCAAGCCTCTCTCTTCTTGAAAAGTCTGAACAAAACATATGACTTTTCTATAAAAATATAAAACATCCAACACTCGGGCTTCCCTGGTGGTGCAGTGGCTGAGAATCCGCCTGCCGATGCAGGGGACACGGGTTCGTGCCCCGGTCCGGCAAGATCCCACGTGCCGTGGAGCGGCTGGGCCCGTGAGCCATGGCCGCTGAGCCTGCGCGTCCGGAGCCTGTGCTCCGCAACGGGAGAGGCCACAACAGTGAGAGGCCTGCATACCGCCAAAAAAAAAATAAAACACCCAATACTCTAGGGAGGGTGGGAGGGAGGGAGACGCAGAGGGAAGAGATATGGGAACATATGTATATGTATAACTGATTCACTTTGTTATAAAGCAGAAACTAACACACCATTGTAAAGCAATTATACTCCAATAAAGATGTTAAAAAAATAAATAAATAACCAAACACTGGAAATGGCCCAGATGTCCTTCAACAGATGAACGGTCAAACAAACTCTGGTACACCCATACCATGGAATACTACTCAGCAATGAAAAGGAATGAACTATTGATACTTGTAACAGCTTGGATGCATCTCAAGGGGATTATCTCAAGATTATGCTAAGTGAAAAAAAAGCTAATTCCCAACAACTTCATACTATATGATTCCATTTATGTAACACTTTGAAATGACAAAATTTTAGTAATGGAGAACAGATTAGTGGTTGTCAGGGGTGAAAAAGGAGGTGGGGATACAAGAGAGAAATGGATGTAGTTACAAAAGGGCAACAGGATCCCTCCTGTGATGGAACTGTTCTGTAACTTAACTTTAGGGGTAGACAGAGGAAATCATGTATGTGATAAATGGTATAGAATTAACACACACACAAATGAGTACAGGTAAAGCTGGAAAACCTGAATAAGATCTGCAGATTGTATCAGTGTCAATATGGTAGTCAATATATTATACTATAGTTTTATAAGATGTTATCATTGGGGGAACTGGATAAAGGGTGCAAGGGCTCTCTCTGTATTATTTCTTAAAACTGTATGTGAATCTAATATTATCTCAATAAAATTTTTAATTAAAAAAACCCAACACTCATTAATTGGCTCATCATCCATTCAATGAACATACTTTCTTTTTTCAAGAAACTGTGCTAGATGCTAAATCATTAAGATAAAGACACACTCAAGGGGAAAAAAAAATCCCTCATTATTAGTAGCAAAAAAACAAAACAAAACAAAACAAAAAAACCAAAACCCTTACTATTGATCTGTAGTTTCTTTAACAATACCTGGTTTTTGTTTTCTTTTAAAATGTTTATTTATTTATTTATTTTCTTATTAGTCATCCATTTTATACACATCAGTGTATACATGTCAATCCCAATCTCCCAATTCACCTCACCACCACCCCACCCCCTGCCGCTTTCTCCCCGTAGTGTCCATATGTTTGCTCTCTACATCTGTGTCTCAATTTCTGTCCTGCAAACCGGTTCATCTGTACCATTTTTCGAGGTTGCACATATATGTGTTAATATACGATATTTGTTTTTCTCTTTCTGACTTACTTCACTCAGTCTCTAGATGCACCCACATCTCTACAAATGACCCAATTTCGTTCCTTTTTATGGCTGAGTAATATTCCATTGTATATATGTACCACATCTTCTTTATCCATTCGTCTGTCGATGGGCATTTAGGTTGCTTCCATGACCTGGCT
>NW_021146312.1:8708-25000 GCF_002837175.3 Physeter macrocephalus
ATTCTAACTGGTGTGAGGTGATACCTCACTGTAGTTTTGATTTGTATTTCTCTAATAATTAGTGATGTTGAGTAGCTTTTCATGTGCTTCTTGGCCATCTGTATGTCTTCTATGGAGAATGTCTATTTAGGTCTTCTGCCCGTTTTTGGTTTGGGTTGTTTGTTTTTTTAATATTGAGCTGCATGAGCTGTTTATATATTTTGGAGATTAATCCTTTGTCCATTGATTCACTTGCAAATATTTTCTCCCATTCTGAGGGTTGTCGTTTTGTCTTGTTTATGGTTTCCTTTGCTTGCAAAAGCTTTTAAGTTTCATTAGGTCCCATTTGTTTATTTTTGTTTTTATTTCCATTACTCTAGGAGGTGGATCACAAAATATCTTGCTGTGATTTATGTCAAAGAGTGTTCTTCCTATGTTTTTCTCTAAGAGTTTTATAGTGCCCAGTCTTACATTTAGGTCTCTAATCCATTTTGAGTTTATTTTTGTGTATGGTGTTAGGGAGTGTTCTCATTTCATTCTTTTACATGTAGCTGTCCAGTTTTCCCAGCACCACTTATTGAAGAGACTGTCTTTTCTCCATTGTATATCCTTGCCTCTTTTGTCATAGATTAGTTGACCATAGGTGCGTGGGTTTATATATGGGCTTTCTATCCTGTTCCATTGATCTACGTTTCTGCTTTTGTGCCAGTACCATATTGTCTTGATTACTGTAGCTTTGTAGTATAGTCTGAAGTTTAAAAAAAAAGTTCTATAAAATTGATCTAACCAACAAGGGATTAAATTTTGGCTTTTAAAGAATATTAGTTTTTTTTGTTATAATATAATCCCTTGTTTATTTGTATATTTTTCAGAAATAGACTTGAAGGTGATATTTTAATTCTAATAGCCATTTTTAAGTTTATGTCTTGAGTCTGTCCCCTGAATAAATATTTTTAAAATGCCAAGGTCCTTTTTATTTTCAATATTTATATGTAACTGGATTATCCAGGACTTCTTTCTCTTCTCCTTTGATTCCCCTACCTCATTTCATCACTAACCAAACCTCTCTTGGGGTCCTCTGCAGAGAAATGAACATAAAGTAAATTTACTCAGTTTTTCTTAATAAAAAAATACTTCCTAGTATTTCTGGGTTTAAATAAATACTGAGAATGTGTTTATCAGTGAATTTCATTTATTCATGTTATTATTCATATGTAGCAATATTAGTAATCTCCAAAATGCTATTCTCTTTTAAAAATCCATTTATTTATTCATTATTCCTCCATTCAACCAGTCTTTATCAATTACCTACAAAGAGGTGGCTAATATATTTGTCTTTCCCACCAAAATGTGACTCTATTGTGGTCTAGCAGTTTCCATCTTTCCACTCTCAGCACCTGTTACATGTGGTATTTAAGTAGCTATTAAATAAACATCTGTTCAGAATGAAAGAATAAATGTGGTCTTTCCAGAACCCAGATCCGTTGATGTTGTTCTGTTTTCCTAAAGACAATGAAGAAAATCCATGATGATGTTGAGTGTTTCACTGATATTCCAGAATCCCCTGGTTCTGATATTATTTACTTGCCCTTCAAAAAAGGCCCTTGAGATGTTTCAGCAAAGGAGAACAGTAGGGTACCATACGGAAGGCCTGTCCTAGAATGCACTCTCCATTCTCCGTCTCTCTGCAGCAGATGTCGGTGCTTTTCCTGCATTTATATTTCCCTCTATTCTCAGTCAAGTACAACACTCACTTCTCCCTGACCTCTGACTCTCAACTTACTCTAATAAAACAATCAAGTCTTCTTTGTCAACAGCTCAGGGTTGATTGTTCTTTCTAAAGCTTGACCTTTGTACTGTTTCTAATCCCTACCTTCTCATATATATAGCTGCTGCCTAGCAGATACGCTTTGATTTATTTATGCCACTTGCATGCATAAGCTATTGCTAGCTGCAAAGCTGTGATAGGAAAGTCACAAAAGGAAGGTGACCTCATCTTATAAATTGCTTAGATAGATCTTTTGGCCCATGGTGGTTTAGAGAAACAGTTCAACACATGTGCCCTTTCCTTCTACTGGTCCCTTACCAATTTAAATGTTCCTGCAGTTGTTACTTATTCATTTTTTATTTGACCAAGCCTGAAGTCTGCTGACTATACTAACCTGACTGAAAAATCAATGTTTAACAAATAAGTGAGGCATTAACTGTATGAAAGTTAGTCATGACAAAAACACACATCTGACTGCCCAAAATAACCATCTCATGTCCTATAGAGTGGGTTTGGTTTAAATTTCCTATCTAGTCGTTGAAATATTTCAGGGATTCCTGAGGATTTCATGGTTAAGAAAGTGTGTGAACTCCTCCTAAAAATAATTTCAAGTTGAGAGCAATTGCCCCAGAGGAAAGAGCAGGGAAACTAGAATACAGAAATTCTGCTCTTAGGTCCAGAAAAATTTTATATCAGGTCCTGGGAAAACTGCCAGAAATTCACATTGCCCTTGATGCCTTTTCCAGATGCCTAAAGGGGGGAATTTTTATTTTAAGTCTTCTGATATATATGCATTCTTATTGTATTTTCAACCCTTAATGAATTCCACATGTTCCCTTTGCTTATTCTTGGGTACTCAGGACTGAAATACAGGCCAGAAGGGGACAAATTTTTCTTCTGACCTTTCCACTCCATGATTACTTTTGAATTGTAAATGATGCACTTTTGAAACTGTGAGTTCCGGCTGCTTTCATCTGGCTCAAACCATTATCAAATGGTGGCCATCTCCAAAAGATGATCAGACATGGTAGTACCTGTACCTTTTTTTATTTTGCTTTGTACATATGAGTACCTCTCATATGAAATGATTCCTGAATTCAGAAGACATTTCTGGTAAATATCATAAACCAGCACCTTCATTTCTGCACCACTAATCTCAATGGTAACTTCCAAAAGTTATTTTAATGCTTAACACCAAATTAAAGTTTTTACCTTTGCTTACAAAATATAAAAATATAATATATTAAAAAATATAATTGATCAAGAGGATGAGAGACAAGCCACAGACTGGGAGAAAATATTTGCAAATGACTGATAAAGGACTATTATCCAAAATATACAAAGACCTCTTAAAACTCAACAATGAGAAGACAACTGGATTAAAAAATTGACCAAAGACCTTAACAGGCACCTCATCAGAGAAGATATACAGATGGCAAATAAGCATATGGAAAGATGCTCCACATCATATGTCATTGGGGAAATGCAAATTCAAAGAACAATGAGATAACACTACCCACCTATTAAAATGGCCAAAATCCAGAACACTGACAGCATCAAATGCTGATAAGGATGTAGAGCAACAGGAACTATCATTCATTGCTGGCAGGAATGCAAAATGGAATAGTCACTTGGAAGACAGTTTAGTGGTTTCTTACAAAACTAAACATACTTTGACCATACAATCCAGTAATGGCACTCCTTGGTGTTTACTCAAAGGAGGTGAAAACTAATGTCTGCACAAAAACCTGCACGTGAATGTTTATAGCAGCTTTCTTCATAATTATCCAAACCTGGAAGCAACAAAGATGTCCTTTGGTAGGTGAATGGGTGCACCACAGTTTTGTGGTACATCCAGACAATGAAATATTATTCAGCCCTAAAAAAGAAAAGAAAAGAAAAGAAAATCCAGGGAACTTCCCTGGTGGGCCAGTGGTTAAGACTCCGCACTTCCATTGCAGTGGGCAAGGGTTCGATCCCTGGTCAGGGAACTAAGATCCCACATGCCGTGGGGCATGGCCAAAAAAAAAAGAAAAGAAAATCCATGGAGGAAAGCCATGAAAAGACATAGAGGAATCTTAAATGTATATCGCTAAGTGAAAGAAGCCAATGTGAAAAGGTGCTACTGTATAATTCCAACTATATGATGTTCTGGGAAAGGGAAAACTATGGAGACAGTAAAATGATCAGTGGTTACCACGGGTTGTGGGGAGAGATGAATAGATGGAGCAGAGAATATTTAGGGCATTGAAACTACCCCATATGACACTTTAATGATGGATATATATCATCATACATTTGCCCAAACCCATCAAACGGACAACACCCAGAGTGAACCCAAAGGTAAACTTTGAACTTTGGGTGATAATGATTTGTAAATGTATTTTAACAAAATACCACTCAATTTTAACAAATCAATTTTATCAGTTTTAACGAATATCCCACTCTGGTGGGAGATGTCAAAAATAGGGGAAGCTATGCATAAGGGGGCGCTGGGGCTATATGAAAATGTCTGTACCTTCCTCTCAATTTTGCTGTGAACCTAAAATAAATTCTACTGGAGACTGCAACAGGAGACTTAAAGGTTAAGATGTTAAAATGGTGCCAAGCTACAACCCTTGCTACAATGGTTCCCATTTTGCCATTAAAATATCATGAAAAGGTTTTTGAAAAATAAGAGTCAGCCATTTGCAAGAAGCATTTCCACTGACTACAGTGCAGAGGAAACTAAAACAAGAAACTTCATCATGAATATTTTATCCTCTGAGAAAGAAGAGCAAATGGGTAGGAAGAAGTTAAGCCTTCACACTGTTATTCAGTCAGAATCTCCAAATCCCAGGAGAAGGCACAGTAGAATCGCAGAGGACCAGGGAGGCAGGGGTGGCTGGTTACAGAATGTGATGGATAGACCCCTGGCATAAGGGGCTGCAGATAAAGCATCATGGGGAAGCATGCTGACAGTCTTCAGCATTCAAGATTGTAGTTTTTCCATTTATCACAGCTGATTAAAGAAGAACCCCAGATAGCCTCTGATTCTTGTCAACATAAATTCTCCTCTTTGCAGACAACTGAACAATGGGTCAGGGGAAGATCCTGTCATGGCGGTTGCTCAACAGGTGATAAATGTAAATGTCTGCAGGATTCCAGCATTTGGGTAGGTGAGTGTGTTCCTGCACTCTCCCTACCACTTTAGATCTGTTTTCAAGAGGATGGTAAAGAGAATCAGAGGAAATTTCATCTGCCAGGTGGCCAACTCTGAGACTGGAAGGAACCTCCCTTATTGACATGTAATAGGAAAACAATCACCACCCCAACATAGGATCGAAAAAAACTCTATAGCACAAGGAAACAGAGTGCTATCTGAAGACTCCAAAGAAGAGTATACAACTGAAGACGATTTACTATAGGAAAAGAAAACTTTAGAAAATGTCTCTTTGTGTACTTAATAGGATGTGGGGAGATATGGTATCTATCAGTCACTGGTAAGGTAAAAATGTAAGGAAGCTAAAAATTTCACTGCGGAATTAAAAATGCCATTGGAGGCAAAAAAGCAAAATTAACTCTGCTGATGATCAAATCAGTAATTTATAGGATGGATATGAGTTTTTCAGGGAAACTTCCTCACTTCTCCATGGACAGTGCTCACAGCTCTGATTTCTCAAAACACAATCTGCTTACCTTTACAAGCCTTACTTCACTGTGCTTCACTGTAATTGCATTTGGTGTTTGGCTCTGTCCCTAGACTGTGTGCTCCTTCAGGGAGGGAGCATGATCCATGCATTTTTACCCCTCCAATGCAGCATAATCTCTGACCGGTGGGCCCTAGTTAAGTGCCTGATGAAGGTATGAAATGAGAGTTCACAGTTGACTTGGCTTTCTTATTGGTTTACAGTTTTGTGTTTTTAATCAGCATGCAAAAACCCAGTCTGTGACCAAAGTATCATAGAACACAGGGCTAGAGTCTGGGATGTGGGGATACAGTTAAAAGGTATGGACTGAAAACTTTTTTTAGAAGAATAAGGCTAAAGAAGTAGACAAAAGAATGAGGATGGCATCAAGTAAATAGTAAATTAAAAAGTAAAGTAGTGAGACTCTTGGATTAGTTTATTTTTAAATTTATTTATTATCTTTGGCTGTGTTGGGTCTTCGTTGCTGCGTGCGGGCTTTCTTCTAGTTGCGGCAAGTGGGAGCTACTCTTCGTTGTGGTGTGCAGGCTTCTCATTGCGTTGGCTTCTCTTGTTGTGGAGCACGAGCTCTAGGTGCGCAGGCGTCAGTAGTTGTGGCACATGCGCTCAGTAGTTGTGGCTCGTGGGCTCTAGAGCGCAGGCTCAGTAGTTACGGTGCAGGGGCTTAGTTGCTCCACGGCATGTGGGATCTTCCCGGACCAGGGCTCGAACCTGTGTCCCCTGCATTGGCAGGCGGATTCTTAACCACTGTGCCACCAGGGAAGTCCCTTAGATTGATTTAGAATTGAGAAAATGTTACTTTCCTAAGGTCATGCTAAAAGTCAATAGATTAGTCGCGAATACATAAAATACTTTTTATCACAAGATCAGGTTCCCTTTTCTTATTCTCTCACTTCTTTTCCCTCCCACCCCCCTTTTTTCTTTCCCATTTTCTCTTTAAAAAAAATCTTTACCAGGAGCTTCCCTGGTGCCACAGTGGTTGAGAATCTGCCTGCCAATGCAGGGGACATGGGTTCGAGTCCTGGTCTGGGAAGATCCCACGTGCCGCAGAGCAACTGGGCCTGTGAGCCACTATTACTCAGCTTGCGTGTCTAGAGCCTGTGCTCCGCAACAAGAGAGGCCGCGATAGTGAGAGGCCCGCGCACCGCAATGAAGAGTGGCCCCGTTTGCCACAACTAGAGAAAGCCCTCGCACAGAAATGAAGACCCAACACAGCCATAAATTAAAAAAAAAAAAAAAAAATCTTTACCATGCTTTGGATTTGCCAATGACATCTACAGACATTACAGTGCTAGCTCTTATAACAGATAAATCCTAAATCTCAGTGGCTTAAAAAAGAGAAGATATCCCTCAATAAAGTCCAAAATGTTCAAGGCCTACTTTCATAGACTTTCAGGGACTCAGGCTCCTTTCATTTTACAGTCCCTCTCCTCTAAAGTCTTGAAATCCTCTCCATTTCAGATGGCAAATAGAGGTGTATTAAGTGACCTAACAGAGGTTCAAAAAGGGAGGTTTTTATGGACCAAGGCCACTAGTGAAGCACATCACTTTGGTCACATCCTATTAGTTACTGCTCAGTCACGTGGCCACACCCAATTGCAAGGGAGACTGGGCAATGGAGTCCAGCTGAGGCCCTGAGAGAGAAAAATAGGTTTGGTGAATAACTAGTCTGCCTCTACCACAAACTCTAGGTTGTTATTCCAACAATAGATAATTATGATATAGAGCACTATGTGTAGCTCTCTCCTTACTCTATCTCTTACTTATCCTTGCAATAATCTGATGGAATTGGATATTAGTATGTCCAACTTAGTAGCCTAAGGTCATGTAGCTCTGAATGACAAACGAAAATTTGTATCCCATTCTGACTCCAAAGCCCGCTGCACTATGCTGCATTTCTCCAATTAAAGCATAATGTTGAAGTGAGATTATAACCTGACTGAATTGTGATTAAGCTTAAAAGGTCATGTAACTGCCACATCATCAATAATCTATCCTGTGAGATGTTTTTCCAATTAAAACGATGGACTTACACTAATTCACCTGAACGCTTTCCCATTTTAATGTATAACATAGATCTGAGGAGATCTTTGCAGTCTCTTGTACAGGAATGGAGCAATAGTCAATGTCCTATCACTTATGGCTCCTTTGCACTAACAGACTAACAAAGCTGCATTTCCAGAGTGAACACCTTTATACCTCATACTTTTCAAAGACGTTTTAAATATATGGTTTCATTTTATATTCACAACCCTTTGAAGAGCAGAGACATCAGATATATCCATCTACAAATGAATAATAATAGCTAAGTTAGCAGGGAATGCTGCTAGGCACTATGTATATAAAATACATAATATTGTATATATTATAATAAGGATCATTAAGTATAATATATATGATATATAAGATATAGATCACTTATACATTATATTATACATATGTATATTTTCACATTTTAAGATACTTATATAATTGCTTATATAAGATACTTATACCTTTATTATACATTTATATATGTATATATAAATATATGTATGTGTATATATATTTTTTCATTTATTTATTTATTTATTTATTTTTTTTCTTTTGTGGTATGCGGGCCTCCCTCTGTTGTGGCCTCTCTGGTCGCGGAGCACAGGCTCCGGACGCGCAGGCTCAGCGGCCATGGCTCACGGGCCCAGCCGCTCCGCGGCATGTGGGATCCTCCCAGACCGGGGCGCGAACCCGGTTCCCCTGCATTGGCAGGCGGACGCGCAACCACTGCGCCACCAGGGAAGCCCTCATTTATTTATTTTTAAAAATATTTATTTATTTATGCATTGGGCTGCACTAGGTCTTAGTTGCAGCATGCGGTATCTTTAGTTGCAGCATGTGGGATCTAGTTCCCTGACCAGGGATCGAACCCAGGCCCCCAGCACGGGGAGCGCAGAGTCTTAGCCAGTGGACCACCAGGGAAGCCCCCTATATATGTCTTCATTTAATCCTCAACACCATTTAATGAGTTAAGTGTTTTTATTACCAGTATTTTATTGATGGGGATATCAAGGCACAGAAGGTTAAGCAACTTGACAGAGGCAACAGAGTTAGGCAGTGAAGAAAATAAAAACAGGTTAGGCTACTACTGAAAGTCTCTAGTAATTGTCCTAGAGTTCAAGTTCATAGGTTCTATTTCTTCGTTTTCAACTATCCTTGCCATATATTATTCCTGTTCCTCAAAATACTTATCAATTGGGGCTTTCGTGACATTCCCTATTCTTGCTCTCCTGTAACCTCATTACACTTTATTCCATGAGCATGTTGATCTGAGTATGTAAAACCTAATAGCTCCTGTCGTTTCACCAAAAAAGCCTTGCTATTTAAAGCAGGAGGCAAAAACCTAACTTAGCTGTTTCCTAAGGTAAATCCACAACTTATTTATGCAGAGAAATCCCTAAACTTCCTCTAAAACAAAGGGCATATATTCTATCTAGACATGTATTTACGATATTAAAGAAACATCAGGTTTTTTTGGGGGGTGGGGGACATGTGGTTTACAGGATCTCAGCTCCCTGACCAGGGATTGAACCCAGGTCACGGCAGTGAAAGCCTGGAATCCTAACCACTAGGCCACCAGGAACTTCCGTCAATTTCCTTTTAAGAAAGATTTTTTAAACTTAGTATCTTCTGTCAAATTTCTGGTGCCTAGCACAAAACTAGAGACAAAAATAATTTTTTTTAAAGAAATCTTTTGAAATATTAGTCATTTGAAGTGAGTCACTCCCTAAAAGAATTTGCTTGGGAGTCAAAGAAAGGTGACTTTAATATCCCAGAAACAAAACCCTGATCAATTTGTTCATCCATTCAGCCTATGACTCTGTTCCGATGGGGAAAAAAAAACACAATGAAATTGAACCGGTCACTGGAAAACTCTCTTCCTGGTTTATCTTTTACTATCTAAATGCCAGTTGGAACTTCAGGCAAAACGTCATTTGTAGAACAGTCTTGTGGCACAGACATTGTATTCATCATACAGAACAAGACAAGGTGCTCCGAAGAACCAGGTGCTGGACGAAGGAGGAAACATTTTATATGTCTGCTACCGGTAAGTTCAATCCTCTGCGGAACCTGAGGCTGAACTGTGAGGCTCCACTCCTGTGAGGCTCCTTTCTGTCAGCTGTGCCTAAAGCAGGGCCCTAGTAGGTGCTCAGTAAAGAGATGTTGGAAAAGTCAATGAGGCCAAGATGGAGTTTACACATGGGTAGTAGGAAGAGCTCTGAGTTCTATAAACTCCAGACGACTTTTCCAACTGGTTTTGCAGGTCAACCAGGCACTAATCTTTTCTAAGCTCTAATACATTTAAAGGAAGACGGATCAGGGACATTTCACACTGTGAATGCATCCCTTAGAACTTCCTTAAATTGACTGGGTGGAGGCCCTACCGTTTTAGGTTGGCTCGTTAATGCGGCACCTGCAATTTCCGCCCTTCTCTTTCCTCTCTTCCTGGCTCCCGGTCCCTGCTCCTCGCCCTGCCTGCGAGCCCACCGCCAGCTGGGTCAATCCGGGCCCCGGGAACCCCCGCGTCCCTAAAACCTTGCTTCAAGGAGAAAATACGTAATCATCATTACGTTTTAAACCACTGCAGCATAAGGTCTTTAAGTGAAAGCTTTATTTGGACAGAAAAATGTAACCTACGAGAAACGAGGCAATACGGTCAAACCTCTTTCTTTGCCTCCCTTCTTGTTAAGGCCTCCACGGCCACCTCAAAGCCTCCATCTAAGGAAGCTGTCTTTTCCCCTCGGAGGTTGTAGGCTTTCTGAGAGCCTCCTTCCAGGCCTCAGCTCCGCCCGCCCACCCCACCTCAGCCCCACTTCGCGCCCACCCATTGTCCCCTCGCAGCTGTCATTTCGCGCTGATCCCCAAGTCCCGATTGGAAAACCATCCCGTCGCTCAGCCCACCCTCTGGGACCGGACGCCTCACTCTGCCGAGCCTTAAAAGGCCTCCGGCCGCTTTCCCCGAGCTAGCAGGTAAAGCCGCGGCGGCGGAAGGGAGAAAGGGAGGGGCCGCGCGCCCCGGTCGCCCCGCCCGGCGTGGGGAAGCGGCGGGCTAGCGCGCCACCACGCCCCTCCCCGACCCTCTGACCGCGCCCCCCCCCCCCCAAGTCCAGATTTTAATGCTCGCGCCGCGGAGCCACTCTCGTAATCCCGCCCCTCGGATGGCCCCGGGGGCAGCTACCACCGCGAAACACTGAGGGCTGGACGGGCCAGGCGGCTGGGAGGTGGTGGTGGGGGAGGATGTGAAAGGTCCCGGATGTTGCTGAACCGGAGCCCCTTCTAGAGGGAGTAACTGGCGCAGGCGCAGAAGGATCGCACGAAAAGCTACGGTGGGGGTGGGGAGAAATTTCCTCCTGGCTGGTTTAGAAGAGTGAGCCGGCGGAGGTAGCGGGGGGATCCGAAGGGAAGGCGAGTGAGGGGTGGGGGTATTGGTGGCCAGGAGAAAAAAAAAAAGCTTCTTGTTCAGGCGCACTCAGGACAGAAGTAGAAAAGCTGGAAGCCGAGCGGGCTGGGGAGGAGTGTTGGGAGCGGAGAGGACGCGCGCTCCTCCGCTCGCCCTCTAGTGCGGGCGGGCAGGACGGCCCCGCGCTGGGGAGCGGCGGTTGCTCTGGGCCCCCTGAGCTGTGGGCACCAATCAACGGTTGCCATAGCAGCGTTTGACGTCATCGTGCGTGTGGCGCCCCTGCTGCCGGGGCTGGTGATTGGAGGAAACCCCGTGTCTGCGGAGCGGCTGTAGCCTGTGAGCAGCGAGATCCAGGGACAGAGTCTCAGCCTCGCCGCTGCCGCCCAGAGACCGCTGAGCCCCGTCCGTCCGTCGCCACCCACTCCGGACACAGGTAAGGGACCCGGCCGCCGCCGCCTCGCCCGGCTCCTTCCTGTCCCGGGCCAGCCTTCCGAAAGCGCGGGGGCCGTCCCCGCTCCGCATCCCTTCAGCCCCACTCGCCCGGCGGGAGCGGCGCTGTGCTGAGGTGGAGTCTCCTCAGGCGGAGACGGGCGGCGGCTTCTCTTCCGCTAGATTCGGGTGGGCGGCTCGCGGCTGCTTCGGGCTACTTGCTTCCGCATCGACGCCTCGGCCGCGATGAGCGCGCGGCCCCGATCCCGTTCCCCTTGGTGGGAAGAACGCCCACACGCCAGATCCCTGGGACCCGCCCGGTCGCCGGCTCCCGGGGGTGGCCGAGGCACCGCCGGCTGCGATCCGTTCCCACCCGCGCCCCCGAAGCTCCCTCCTCAGCGCCGCCCCGCTGCCTGCTTCCGCCCGAGATAATGACTCGGCGGCTGCGGGCATTGCAGTGGCGCAGGTGAGGCCGTCCCCTCCCCGCCGCCCCCCCCCTCCCCTCCCCTCCCCTGCGTCTCCCGCCCGCTCCTCGGCGCAGCCTCCGCGCCCCGCGCTGCGGCGGCGGCACCCAGCCCTCCCCCACCCGGGCGGCGGCGCGGCGGGAGGCCCGGGCACCGGGCTGCGAGCCGAGGCGGCCCGGAAGCGCCCGCCAGGTAGACCTGGGCGAGGCCGCACTTCGGGAGAGCCGGCTCCGGGGTGGGGCTCGCCCGCGACCCAGAGCCGAATTTCCTGGGTTCCGCGGCGGGGGGGGGACTGACTTGAATATTCCTGGCGGGGTGGGGGATGGGCTGGCTTTCTGTGTCCGGGGGCTGGGAGCCCAGGTAGGGGTGGGGATGAGGAAGACGGTGGGCCGCGCGTCTCGCTCGCTCCCGCGGGGGCTGGAACTGAAGGGTCCTGGTCTGGGTGTGTAGATGGGGACCCCGCTGTGCGAGGCGGGTGAGCCAGAGCATAACAGCCGGCGGTGGCCCGGCTCGCCTGGGTGTGGCTCGCCCCTCCCCCACCTGCCGCAGCTGTCGGATCCCCGTAGACTAAGTGAGCACCCGCGGTGGCCGGTGGCGGACGGACGCCGGTGGGAGAGTGGGGTGTGTCTGCGGCCGGCCCGTCTGGTTCCGCTTCTGCGGGCGGCACTGGCGTCGGTGCCCTCCGCGCGGGCGGCTCCCCCTCCCGGGCTCGGGCGGGGGCGCGCGGCTCCTCCCTCCGGCCCCGGTGGGGGAATTAACACTCGGCAGTAGGTTGGGCTCCTTGACACAGATCCGCCATGACAAAGAGAGAGACTCGGGGACCGAGCGGAGGCACCAGCTTGGGCGGAGCCAAGGAGGGGGGTTGCGGATGGCGCGGACGGAAGGGTTTGCACTTTAAAGTCGCAGTCGGCCCGTTTTCGTTTCACCCACCTCGACGTCTTAGGCCGGTTAAGGGTTAAATGGGTGCGGCCAGTCCTTGGAGCGCTGGTTATTCTGAGAAACCTAATCCATTTCCCGCTTGTACCCGAGGGGTTGGGGAGAGAAACCTTTGTACTGCTCTTAGATAATTTTCATTAGAAGCAGCGTTAGTCCGAGAGCATTTTTGAGTTCCTAGGGGAGAAATTAGTAATTTCAAGAAGAGGGGGGTGGGGAGGTTATGCGATCACAAATTTTAGTTTTCGCATTGAAACAGTCTAGTTTCCATTCAAGCTCGCTAATTGCTTGTTCAAACACAGAGGACCTGTGCCGATTTGGTTTTTTGAAAAAAAAAGTATTGTGGGATTTCCCTGGGAAGGTAAAGAAATGGAGTCATTTCCCGTAGTGAATGACAGTGACTTTTCTGTTCATCATAAATCCTGTATCCTGTGGGACCACTGTATGGGTTAGTATCTTTCTGTGCTGCTTTAGGACCTTTCAAAAGGATATCTTAAGGAATAGTAAAACGGGGGAAATTGAAAAGTCGAAGGAGCTTTAAAATGAGAAAGAATTAGGAAGTTACGATATAAGGGCAGCTCGGGTGATAATGTATTCCATAAAATTTTGACTACTAGGAACAATGCAGTAATTCTGCATTTAAACTGAACAATGACATCAGAAACACTGGTGACACCGGGAAGCACTTAATATATACATTTTAGTGCTCGCAGATAGTAAGAATCGAAGTTCCAGGATTCATGGGTGTTATTTTTTAAGCCTGTGTGCATATAACAAGGTACAGATAAATGAAGCCTTAGGGTCAGTTATGTATTGATCCTTGGTGGTGGTTTTACATTCACAATATCTTAAAACAAGCAGTTTGGTCATTTCTCCCAGAAAACTGGCATGCTACAATCAGCTGTTGCAAAGATCAGTGGACTTGGGGTGGGGGGGATACCAACTAAAATTTAAACACTCCTGACGAGTAGCTATTAACAAAGTAAAAGGACATGAATTACATTCAACTGACAGGTATCGTGATTCTGGGAGTGTGATAGTGTAATGTTCTTCATAGGTGGTGTTTTCACTAAAAGCTGCTTAATTTTGGATTATTTAGTGATATTTGAAACTGGAGTTGAGATTTTGACCAAGTAAGATAACGGTTGGTTTTTAAGGCCGCCTCTTGGTGAAATGTGCTTTAACCTTATGTGAAATTAGGATCTTCTGAACAAAGATGAGGTAATGCAATTTTAGTTTTGCTAAAACCAGTGTTAATGGCTTTAAATGTACCCTCTGCATACTGAGCATACCAGGTTTTTTTTTTCTTAGCATTCTTTTGTGAGGCTGCATTAAATTTCTCGTGTAAAGAATCTTCCATAGGTAATTAGGTTTGAGGTGTTAACATAGCTTGTTTACAAAAGGTATAATTTTCAGTCTGTTTGTTTTAATGGAAAAAAATATCTAAAGGCTACTTTTTTTTTTCCCGGCAGAACATCCAGTCATGGATAAAAATGAGCTGGTGCAGAAGGCCAAACTGGCCGAGCAGGCTGAGCGGTATGACGACATGGCGGCCTGCATGAAGTCTGTAACTGAGCAAGGAGCTGAATTATCCAATGAGGAGAGGAATCTTCTCTCAGTTGCTTATAAAAATGTTGTAGGAGCCCGTAGGTCATCTTGGAGGGTCGTCTCAAGTATTGAGCAAAAGACGGAAGGTGCTGAGAAAAAACAGCAGATGGCTCGAGAATACAGAGAGAAAATTGAGACCGAGCTAAGAGATATCTGCAATGATGTACTGGTGAGAATCAAACCATTCAGTTTAGCGTCGCTATGATATAGAGTTCCTGTAATGCATATCATTTAGGTTACTCTCAACTTTTTCTTTCTTTGGTTTTTCTTTTCCTTTTAATAATGGGGTGTTCTAGATTTCCAAGTCTTTCAGGGTGTCATTACTAAAAGATGTTAAAACAGTTGTATAAGGTAAATGCAAAGATGATTGTCAGTTCAAATAGATTAGTAGTGTTTTTTGTTCTAATTGAAAAGGTAAAGTAATAGTATATCGTTTCAGTTATGGTTAGAATATTTGTAGTAGTTCGAGAGCTGATTTTCTTTAAAGTACATATATGGATGCGGGAGTTTTACATACCCTGTTTTAGGTAAGATGTAATAGGAGACTCGCTGTAGGCTTAGTAGCCTTCCCCGGATTAGCTACTATAATGTTAATGTAACGAGTCAGCCATGCAGAAAACTGGCTTCACAGTTGCTTTTGCCTCTTTCTGCGTTTAAGTGTTGGAGGTCAACTTTGAACACTGACAACCACAATAAAAGATTTTTTCCAGGTTCATTCAAGAAGTATTTTAAGTATTCAGTATCTACTTGTTGAAGCACTGCTTCTCTAAGTAGCTTAAAAGAATTGAACATTACATTTTGGTTAATTTTAAAATTTTCTTACAAATGATGATTTTCTGTGGCAGAAAAGTTTAAGTCTGAGGATAAATTGGTAGAAGGTCCAACCATTTAGCATATAACAACCTATATACACTAATACTTTCCCCTTTTAATGAACCAGGAGTTTTTGGAATAATATTTGAAGTGGATTTTACTAAATGACTTGTATTTCAGGACTTCAGGTTACACATTGGGTCTCAGTATGGCAGGGCTCTGGTATATAGAGAGATGCAGTATCCCAATTCCTCTGAAAATCCAGCTGCACTACTTAATTATTTGAACCTTGTTCACGGAAGAACTACTATAACGAGCCATCTAGGATTATTTCTCATGTTGTGGGTTTGGAGTTTTTGTTAAAGTTATAATGGTATTATGATTCCTTTATACTAGTCTGAGACTAACGGAATATTTTCAGTTCCTAGATTATGAGTATTTTTCTTAAATGATAATTTTCTTTAGGCTATCAGAACACTAATATTTTTTATCTTAACGTGGGCGCAGTCTTATGTGGTATCTGTCTTGTGTGTGGTTTGTTTTTGATTGCTTACTTGAAATCTTTACATTGATAGCTATCATTCATTTTTAAGATGAGAAGGGAGTTCTGGCTTTTATTGATACTAAATGACAGATGCTCATCTTGTGGTTTGCTAAGGTGATAAGAATATTTAACATTTGAAAATATGATGTTTTGCTATAATAAAAAACATGTCGGGCTTTTCCCACCTTGCTCTGTTTACTGATTAGTACCTGTGTACGTTACTGAGTTTTGTTCGCTCTGATGTTTTCCCTCCAATTATTACACCTAATAGATCAAATAATTTTTATTTTGGTTTCAAAGGGTTTGCTTCAAGTTATAATTTCCCTTAAGACAAAAGTCAATTTTAGGAATAAATGGGGGACGCAGTAACATTTACCCTCTACTTACAGCTTATTTGCGATTCCAGGTAGGTATTTGCATGTTTTCCACACAAGAAGTATAAAAGGTCCTGTCATTGTGAGGATTTTCCTAGGAAAAGACTATAGCAGTTTTAACTTTACTTCCCTTTAACCAAAGGGAAGTAAAGTTAAAACTGCTATAGTCTTTTCCTTATCAAGGAAAAAAAATAGGATCAGTGGGTGAGAATAACTGGATTAATCTCTAAATAGCTTCTCCTTGTTGGTATGATTATTAA
>NW_021146313.1:0-25000 GCF_002837175.3 Physeter macrocephalus
GGGTCCTGGGGGGTGGAGAAGACCCCAGGGGCAGGTGGGGAGCTCAGGGGGCTCCTAATAAAGCCTCTTCCTGCTACATCCGAACTGGGTTGACCTTCACCCTGACCCCTTCTGGGCCAGAGTGCCGCCACGTGCCACAGATCTGGGGAGGGGACTGAGGGTCTTGGGGTCCGGGTTCAAATCCCTCATCCCTCCCAGCATCACTGTGACCTCGGCCAAGTTCTTGCCACTCTCTGGGCCTCAGTTTCCCCATCAGGAAAATGGAAGGGTGTACTGATGGGCACAGAGTAGGTGCTGAGGACATGTGCCTTCATCCTGGGGCCTCTCCGCACTGTAAGACCTAGGTCTCCAAAGTGAGGGTCCCCTCAGCCCACAGCCTTTCCCTGGACCAACCATGACCGCACAAGTCCATGATCTGCTCTGGCTTCCTCCTAGCCTGAGGGGTTTCTCAAGGACCAGGCTGGGGCTGAGGCCCCTCCGGGACCCCAGCCTCACTCAGGTCGGGCCAGCACCCTCTCCTCCGACGATGCTAAGGTTCTAACCCGCATGGGGCCGGTGTTCCTGGAGTTGACACACCCACTGAAGCAGGGGAACGATCCATTCATAGGCCATGCAAATACTGAGCACCGATGGTGTGCCAGGCTTGGTGCTGGACATTGGCGCACATTGGTGACTGTGACCTGTCCAGTCCCTATCCTCCAAGGCAAGATGAGCCATCAAAGGCTTCCCCCCCAGGGCTTCCCTGGTGGTGCAGTGGTTAAGAATCCGCCTGCCAATGCAGGCGACACGGGTTCGATCCCTGGGCCAGGAAGATCCCACATGCCGCAGAGCAACTAAGCCCATGCGCCACAACTACCGAGCCTGCACTCTAGACCCCGAGAGCCACAACTACTGAAGCCCACGCGCCTAGCTTCCCCCCCAGGGCTTCCCCCCCAGGGCTTCCCCACCAAGGCTTCCCTGGTGGTGCAGTGGTTAAGAATCCGCCTGCCAATGCAGGCGACACGGGTTCGATCCCTGGGCCAGGAAGATCCCACATGCCGCAGAGCAACTAAGCCCATGCGCCACAACTACCGAGCCTGCACTCTAGACCCCGAGAGCCACAACTACTGAAGCCCACGCGCCTAGAGCCCGTGCACCGCAACAAAGAGTAGCCCCCGCTCACCGCGATTAGAGAAAGCCCGTGCGCAGCAACAAATTCCCAGCACAGCCAAAAATAAATAAATAAATAAATAAATTTTTTTAAAAGGCTCCCCGCTTTAGTCCCAAATGTGCTCTTTCCATCCATATGTTTGGCCGTCAGGTCCTCACGCCTGAGTGATTAAACCCATTGTACAGATGAGGAAAATGAGGTTCAGAGATCTCCTCCCTGGGGCCCAGTCCACCCTGGGGCTCACACCTGCCAGAAGGCCCTCCCGGTGCCCACAGGCCACCGTCGTCTTCCCTGGGGAGACCCGGCTTGGGGCTGAGTCACCGGGAGGAGCAGCTCGTGGGGGCCCCGCTCGGCCACAAGCTCTGCCCAGCCCCGAGGCCTGGGTGTGCCCTACAGGGCCCTGGCACGGGGACAGGCAGCCAGCAGCTGGTGCCAGGGGCCCCTCGAGGCCAGCCACAGCCCGCCCCCCCCCCCTCCTGACTGCGGCCTTTGTTCTCCTTTGGGTGCCAGCCGGGCAGGCAGGCTGGAGCCAGGGACCTGCCTCCCCACCTGGGGCTGCCTTCCCTCCCCCCAAGCCAAACCTACTGTGCGCTGCCCCGGGTTGGGGACCCAGAGGAGGAGGACCCCATTCCTGGTTGGGCAAACTCATGCCAAGGACAGATTCCCACCAGTGAGTGGGGCAGCTGGGGACAGAACATGGGGATGGTGGTGGAAACTTCCAGAAGACAGTAGTTGTGCAGGCCACGGTTGACCACGGAGAGAAAGCAGTTGGACTTAGGACTTGGGGACCACCCTCCTGACATTGTGCTTATTTGTCTCCAGGGTGGGCACCTTCTCCTGGGCTGTGAACGAGCCCACCCCCAACACTCTCCCACCCCCACCCAGCCCCTCCCTGCTTTTCTGAAGCCCGGGAGGAAGGGAGGGGCCCTTATCAGTCAAGCCAGACCCCACATACAAACCTAGGTTCATGGTCCCGAGGGAAGCAGGGGGGCGGCACTGCCTCTGGAGCTGGGGGCTCGGCGGGCTACCCCCGTGGAGGGGCCTGGCCCCGATTTGTCCACGCTCACCATGACCCCCACCCCAGACATCATCGGGGCTCATTCATTCATTCATTCATTCATTCTCCCTGGCTTCTGGGAGGGAGGTCTCTGCAGGGTCTGCTGCTCGGGTCTGGGGCCAGGGGCTCTCGCTGGATACAGGGTGGGGGGCTTCTTACCCTCTGCAGAGGAGGGAGGAGGTGCTGGCCGTGGCGGGCATAAAGTGGACGATGAAGCAGCACCGCTGGCCAGTCCCCAAGTCTGCCTTTCCTGGCGCTCACAGCCGTGGGCATAAGGAGGGGACCCCGTCCCTTCACCTGAGCTTGTCCTAGGGAGCCAGAGGGCCAGGAGGGCTGGGCGGGGTGGGCGCCTGGAGCCCCAGCCTCGTCTTCCCCATTGTTGGGGCATGAGGAGGGGCTCTAAACTTGCCCTTCTCTGCGGTGGGTTCCCTGGGGCATCGACACTTGGATGTGACCAGAAGGATGAATGATATCAGTGGGTGAAGAATAGGGAGCACTGGGGGTGGGGGTGCTGCACAGGTTACTTCAGGAACCCATGAGGCTGGAGCCCAGACAATTGGAGGGAAGAGGGGTGAAAGCCAGGGGCGCTGGGTCTCCAGGGTGGGTCCCTATGGAGCCCCGTGGGGATCTGAGCAGGAGAGAGAAGTGGTCCCAGTGGCACCATTTGGAGGCTGCAGGTCCAAAGTGGAGGAGGAGGGATGATCCTTAGGGGAGAGGGGGGCTGGCCATGGGGTGGTGAGCTGGGTGGGCTGGGGGTACGCTTGAGGGGTAACAGAAGGCTTGCCTGGGGTGGGGGTGAGGAGGCAGCCACCTATGGGCGCTGGGTGTGAGGCCTGGGAATTCAGTGCCTTAGTAGTGATGCCCTCCTCCGAGCAGGGCCGTCTCAGGGCCAGTGACAGAGATGAATGGGGCACAGGAAGCCCACGTCCCAGTCCTGCCAAGGCCCCAGGGGACAGAGCCCCAGGGGACAGAGCCAGGGCTTGGCCACGAGGGGCTGCATGAATGAATGAATGAGCGCCGCCCCAAGCTGAGCCCCAATTCTGCTCTGAGCCCCTACCCTGGACCAAACCCTGAGACCAAGCTGAGCCCCTGGCCCTGGCCCAAGCCCGACCGCACTGGGCCTCTCCCACCCGGGCCCCCTACCTGCCCCCTCCCCGTGCCCTGTGTCCATCCGCCCCGGGGGGCTGGTGCCACCTGTCGAGGGCTGCCCTTCCTCCTCCTGGCCCGGTGCCCACAGCTCCTGACTCAGGGGCCCTGGGGGCCTGTCCCACCACATTCCGGGGCGGCCTGTGTCAACACTGGGTGCCTCCCCCTGGACCGGCCCCCAGGCATTGTTCGGCCCAGTTCTGGGGCGGGGCTGGGGGGGGCGACAGGGGCAGGGGACGGGGAGCCCGGCCTGATTTCTGCTGCCCGCGTCCCCACCCACAGGGTGGTCCCACTGACTTCTGCCTGCAGCGGCATGGGGGTGCTCCTGGCTACCCAGGGCACACTGGGGCGACAACCTTTTCCCCAGTGCCCCGCAGCTCCCCTGAGCTTCATGCAGCAGGAACCACCCATTGTTCAGATGGGCAAACTAAGGCTCTGGCCCCCGCCTAAGGCAGGCCAGCCTCCTATACCTGGTTCACCTGTCTGCCCAAGCTCCTTCACTTGTTCCCTGGTGCCTTCCAGGAACAGGGGGGCGTCCTGGCTGCCAGCACCTTGCCACGCTAAGGGGTGTGGGTTTTACTCAAGGGAGCTGGGGAAAGCCAGGAGGGCAACGTGGTTTCCTTGGGGACACGGGAGCTGAGCCTGAAAGGTTGAGGGAGGGTGATCAGGAAGAGGGCACAGCTGGGGCCAGGGCCAGGTGTGGCCTGGGGGATCAAAGCTGTTCCCTGGTGTGCATTGAGGGCCCTGGAGAGCCCTGGCACCGACCCCGGTCTCGGCCACCCTGTCTGGAGCTGGGACCCCTTGCCTGCCCCTCCCAGCCCCCCGGTGAGTTTCCAGGCCTTTGTCCTGGCTGTGCTCTCCTCCCGGGTCACCGTTCCTCTCTCTGTGCCTGGCTCTCTCCTCCTCATCCTTCGGCCCTCAGCTTGGGTGCCACCTCCTCCAGGAAGCCTCCCCAGCCCTCAGGGCAGGCCAGGCAGGCCCTACCTGTCTTATAACTCCTGTCAACATTCGTCTGTCTTTTTGCCGTTTCTGTCACCCCATCACTCGTGCCAGATTAAGGGCCCCCAGGTGGGGGCCTAAGCTTCCTTGCTCACTGTCACGCCATGAGGCATGGAGCATCCCAGGTGCTGCGGAGGCCTGGAGGGTGGCAGTGAGGCAGCCGAGGTCCAGCAGGGCTCCTGGTTCCTAGGGACAGGTTTGGGGCCAGACAGGTGGGTGTCCTGGGGAGGAGCCGGAGCGTGAGGACTCCTCCCAGCCCCTCAGCCCTGCTCGCCAACAGGTTCAAGTTCAAGTTCAAGTCCCACCCCCACCCCACCCCAAGTCCTGGCTGTATGACCCTGGGTCAGCCCTGCCCGCCAACAGGTTCGAGTTCAAGTCCCACCCCCACCCCACCCCAAGTCCTGGCTGTATGACCCTGGGCAGGGCTGGACTGGGTCATCTCCGGGCCCCAGGAACTGCTCAGTGGCACTTTCCCTGCAGGTATCATCTCACTGAATCTCACCTCAGCCCTGTGAGGCAGTGACCATACAGCGCCCGTGTTGTACGTGGTAAAACTAAGGCCCAGAGGAATGCAGCCACGGGACCAAAGCCACCTGACCAAGTGGTGAACTTAGCAGGGCTCCATGCTCAGGACCATCTGAGGGCAGGGTCCCCGGGTAGGTGTTTACAAGGGGCAAGTCAATGGGGTCACCCATCAACATGATGCAGTTTTTTCTGCCCAGAGTCTCCTGCAATCTTTCCACCTGGCCCCTACTTGTCCTGTGCAGCCAGCAGGGAGCATGTGTGGGGCGGGATCTGTTGACTCAGCTGAGCTCCCTGTGCTCCCAGGATTGGAGGAAACTCTGAAAAGGCTGGCCTCCCATCTCCCCCCACCTCCTTGCCTTCTTTGGGGGTGGAAAAGGTACAAAAGCCAGAGCTATAAAGGGACAAACATCTTCAAATATGACTCCACAAATACGCTTCTGAGTTGTAACAGACGGACAGATGAGGTTAGATGAGGTGGGACATCTGGGGAGAAAATATTTTCCACACGGTAACAGAATAAGGATTTGGGTCCTTCATAAACAAAGAGTTCCTACAAATCAATAAGAAAACAACCAAACAGAAAACTGGGCAAAGAAAGGAACAATTCGTTCACACATGAAGACACACAAATAGCCACCGGAGAGACAGAGAAAAAGAAGCTTAGTCACTCATGACTGAAAAAAGTGTAAACAAATACGCAAAGAAGAAACCACCTTTGTCCTGATAGTTGGCAGAACAGTAAAAGATTGGTCACATCCTGCAATGGTGAAGGTAGTTGTGGGGGAGCCCTGGGGAGTACTTATTAAAATACAGAAGCTCTGAATCCCTTTGATCTCCCTCCCCTTCCAATTCCAGCCCTAACACTCAGGAATCTAATAAAAATGAGGGTGTTCATTAGAACAAGGTTTGTGGCAGCTAATACTCAGAAACAACCCGTGCCGGCCACCGGGGATGCGTGAGAAAATTCCAACATGACTGAACAAGGAAAACCATCCTGCCTGACAGCAGAGGGGGTGTGCACACCTGTCCTGAGCCAGAAGGACATCCGAGGTAGACTGTTCAGACAAAATACAAGTTCGAGACCCATGGTGCCATTTTGAGAGTAAAGTTTTTTGCAACGCAAAAAAGTGTGTATTGAAGAAATACAGGCGGAGGAAATGCCCCAAGGGTTCCACGGTTCCTCTGGGTGCGGGGTGGAGGGGTAACTTTCAGTTCTTACTTTATATTTATATTCAAGAGGTGGGATGAGCTGAGAGGTTGGATTGTACTTCTGTGTGAGTGTGTGTGTTCTGGTAGTTTTTAACTTAAAATAACGTTTAATTTTCAACTCATGGCTGAAGTTGGGTCTCTGAAGAGCCATGGGATGGGGTGGGGTGGGTTTCCACTTGGGGGATGCCTGACCCCCTCGGAGACCAGGCTCACTGGGCATTCCCTGGAAGGAGCAGGCTTCCAGCTGCCCCAGGGTCCTTGGGGGGGAAACCCGGGGAGGTGCCCCGGGGAGGCCCCCCAACAAAGGGCGACCCTGAGACTGAGCCAAGTACAGGGAGCACTGAGGAGAGAGTCCAGTGTGGGGTACTTCCCTACTCGGGGCCCGAGTTCTCACCAGGTAAAGCGGACTGGTGAGCACGCCACCCATCAGGGGCGAGGCTGGGCTGCCTGGTCTCCGGGCAGGTGCTAGGGGAGCGCGGAGGGGGGGCCCCTTCCCCGAGGGCAGGGACAGCCCCAAGCACTGCCCAGAGGAACTGGGTAATGCGGGGCGACGGAGCATCCCCTCTGAAGGTCCCTGTCTCAGTTTACCCCTTTGCACGGAGCCTGGAGAGTGGAGGTCCTACCTCAAACCCGCGGAACCATCCAGCTCTTGGTTTCTCTGGCTTGGCCTCCCCATCACCCTGCTGTCTGGGTGGGGCCTGGCCCCTCACTGCTCCTTGGCTTCCTCCCACCCCCAGGTGGCCCCAGGCGACCCGTGACTTCTCTGTGCCTCACTTATAAGGTCTGCAGAATGGGCACAGAGAAGAACGAGAAATTCGCCCACCAGCTCCTAATTCCTTCCCTGCCTGGGGCCTGACTGTGTCAGGTGGGACAAAGACACCTCCCAGCCAGGGCTGGGGTACCGGCAGGCCTGAGTGGGGGGGGGGGAGATCCGGAGAAGGAGCAAACTGGGGGCAGAAGCACCGACTGTGTGCGCTCTGACCTGGCCTCCCTCCAGCTCCTGCAGCGACACTGGCTTCCTCCTCCCTGTTCCTTGGACACCACGCCTCATTCTGACCTCAGGGCCCTTGCACGGCTGGCCCCTTGGCCGGGAACCCCTCTCTCCCTCACTCTCCAGCCTCTTATGCTGGCTTGTCCCCTCGCCCCTCGCCCCACCAATGCCCAGGACTGTCTGATTTGTTTGCTCGGTGCCCCCACCCCAGTTCCGGCAGGGCAGCCCCCAGGCCTGGGCCTGGCACATGGTGGGCACCCACTGGGTGGAGAGGCTGGAGAGGACGGTGGTCCCCATTTCACAGGTGACAAAACTAAGGCTCAGAGGGAGAGGCCTGAGGTCAGGCAGAGAGAGGAACTTAGAAGCCCCCGCCCAGGCAAAGGCATTTCCTCCCGCTCAGGGGGCTGCGGGGTCCTGGGGCAGCTGGTGGGGCGCCTAACGGGCCTGCTTGTGTGGCAGTGGCAGCTGGGGCTCCTGGAGCCCAACCCCCACCCAGAGTGCAGGAGGGAGGGCGGGAGGGGGAGGGGAAGGCAGCAGCTGGCGGCTGGCCCTGCGCCAACTTGGGGCTCTGCAGGGAGGGGCTGCACGGGGACTGTCTCTCGGTGTCTCTCTCTCTCTCTCTCTCTTTCGGTCTCTGTTTCTCTTTATCACTCTCTCTGCCTGTCCCCCTCTGTCTCTCTGGGTCTCTGTTTCTTTGTCTCTGTCTCTGTCTCCCCTCTCTCGCTCTCTGCCTCCTCCGTCGGGGCTGGGGGCGGGGCTGGCCCCATTTCAGGGCATTAGAATCCCCGCCTCACTTCGACCTGCCTGCATGACTCCATGAACTGAAGGACACCCGGGCCTCTGTACCCTCACTGTGGTCTCTATCCCTCCCCAGATGGGGAGCCTGGGACACACCTCTCATGGGCTGGGGGACCCCGAGCAAGTCTCCCACATGTAGAGTGTTTGTGGGCACCCTCTCTGGGCCAGGGCACGGGGTGGGGGTGGGGGTGGGGGTGGGTCACAGCCAGCCTGGGAAGAAACAGTCACCAAGGAGCCACTTTATAGGCATCTGAACCTGTTGGGGGTCCAAGCTGGGTGGCCCGAGAGGGCCCCGGGGAGAGGATACAGAGGCCAGGAGCGATCCTGGTGGGGGCCCCAGCCTGTGCAAAAGCCCTGAGGCCTGGGGCCACCCTCAGCCAAGTTCCTGGGTCCCCACCCCCAGGTCACACAGCAAGCTGAGCTGGCTGACCCTGCCCACTGTGTCCGTACCCTCCTCCCGGCCCCCCAGGGTGTGCAAGCAGCAAGGAGGACACTGCGGGGGCAGGGAGCTGGGTGACCCTCCGCCCCAGGACCCTTACCACCCAGGCCACATCCCCCCACCTCTGCCAGCACCTCCCTGACAATAGAATCCATCAAGGCAGAAATATCCTCTGGGGGCTGTGGCTTAATCACCCCTGATTTGCATTTTAGCATATTAATTCGGGCAGAGCTGCTAATTTTGCTGCATTATGTTAAAGGTGCAGAAACTCTGGAACTGCTGAGGGGTGAGGAAGGGGCATTCCTCACTGGGCCTGGGGGGCTGGGTCTCTGGGGACAGGATCCCTGACCCTTGGGTCATAGGGACCATGTCCCCCAGCGGTCTCCGGGTCTCTGCTCCTGAAATTGGGGCATCGACCCTGGCGGGAATGGGGATTCTGGAATTTTCTGCAGGTGGCTCCATCCTGAGCATCCCATAATGGGAAAGTTGAGAATTTAGGATCAGACTGCCTTAAAACCTGTGGATTCTCTCATAGACCCTGGATCCAGCAGTCATCCCCACTTCCTGCGTTCAGGCCAGAAGCCCCTCCCCCACCCCCACTCCCCGCAGCCCCCGCCAGAAGCCCCTCCCCCACCCCCACTCCCCGCAGCCCCCGTGGTGGGTGCGGTGCACCCCACGGTTGGCCCCAGGCTCTCTGAACCCAGGCTCAGGACGCCTTCCAGCTCCCACCTGCCCACCTCGGGGTCTTAGCACATGCAGTACCCCCCCTCCCCGCGCCGGGTGTGCTCCTCCTTTCCCTACAAGGTCACCTCTTCAGCGGTCCTCTGAGCCACCCTGCCCACGCATGTGTCCAGTGCTGTCACCTCCAGGTCCCCATCGCGAAGCTGGGAAACCGAGGCACAGAGCGGCGAGGCCGCGTGCTCGGGGTCACACAGGGTCCTCCCAGACCGCTCCCCTCCCGGGGGCCGCGAGGGCAGGGGCTGGACCCTGGGGACTCGGGGTCCTGGGGTTCAGGCCCGAGGTGAGCACTTGGGCGCGTGCTGCCACCTGGTGGCGCCCCGAGGTGGGGCTGCCGGTTTTCCTCCGGCTTCGGAGCCCTAACCCTATGGAGACCACCGCGCGCTGGGGGACCCCGGGAAGCCCCCGGGTGCGGGGATACCGAGCCGGGACAGACTCCCCGGCCCCGGGCGCGCGGGCACCAATGGGGGGGATGGAGAGGCTTCAATGGTGAGAAAAGAAATGGAGGTCCGACCCGGCTGCCCCGTCCTGACCCTGTCCAGACCCCTCCCGCCCTGCCTCTCCAAACCTTCCCGTCCCATTCTCACCCTAATCTGACCACTTTACGCCCACGCTGACTCCCGGCCTGACCCGGTGGCGCTGGGGTCTCCCGGTCTGGACCCTTCTTTGCGCTACCGGGACAAACGCGCTGCCGGGCCCAGGCCGCGGCTGTTGTCCACTAGGGGGCGCCCGCCGCCCAGAAACCCGCGGGGCGCCTGCTGTGAGCGGCCACTATCTGCGCACTAGCGTGCCCTGTGCCCGTGGGTTATGAGTGCTCGCGGCGCTGCGACTCGCGCGGGTAAGTCCACGCGTGCCCGGGCGGGTCCTCGCACGTGTGAGTACGCTGTGCTCGCGTGTACGCAGCTCTCAGCTGGGCTCAGGCGCTCGGTCCTGCTTGCACGCTGGCGTGTCTACGGTGACGTGGGTGCCCACACGGGCTGCAACAGCTCGTTTGGGTATAGGGTGCTCAGCTGTGTTCACATGCGTACGTGTGCCCTGGCGTGTCCATGCACATGCACGCATATTTGTGTTTGCACCCGTGAGGCGTGTTTATGTTTGTTCATGCGTGTGCACACGTGCTGGCCGTGCCCAGACGTCCACGTTTCCTTTGTGCCTTGATCTGTCCGCCTGCCCTCCTGCATGGTCACACGTGTAAGTCTCCACGTGCTGCCTGGCATATCCGCAGATGCGCATGTCCTGGCAAACACGTGTCCACATATTCTGGCATGTTTATTGCGTGTTCACACATGTGCGCTGTGATGGGGCACACGCACGTGTGCTTCGGCATGCTCGTGTGTATATCTGTGTACACACCTGTGCTCACTCAAAGCCACAGCCCACAGTCGGGCTCCCCCCTCGGAGACCCTGGTTCCAGCAGGACCCCCTCCTACCAATTCAGCTGCCTGACCACCGTGGACCCGTCCTCCCTGGGGTCCTGACGCCCGTGCCGCTCCCTGCCTGCTCTCTCTATGACCTACCCTCAATCTCCTCCCATCGGTGGCCACAGGCTCCATGTCACCTGCTCCAAACACCCAGCTCCTGCACAGGGAGCTTCTGGCCGAGTTGACATCTGGGCCTTTGCTGTGGCTTTTGGCCCAGACCTCCCCAGGACTCTGCTGGCATGTCCCCCGCTTGGCGTCACCTCTGGCCAGCACTGGCCCCCACAAGGTCCCCCACCCCATTTCTTTCCTTTGTTGCCCAGCTCTCGGTGTCGGCTGTTGCCTCTCCCCCATGATGACCTGTGCTCTGTGAAGTCACCCCTCATGTCCGGCACCCCATGGGCACCTACCTGAGAAACAGCTCAGAGGCCCGACTGTCTGAAGGACATGCCCAGCAGTCCCCATGATTTTGGGAAATCTATGCCCGGCACTGACAACCAGCCACATTCCGCCAGCCTCGGAGAAGTGCCACCATCATGGAGCCTGCCTGATACCGCAGCCTCCCACCCCTTCCTCTCCACTCACACCACTCTTCCTTACTGTTCCCTCTCCACCCCTCAAACTCCTATTCATCCTGTGGGGCCCTGTGCCCTTGGCCCCTCTTCTAGGATGCCTCGCCTGGTCTCCTGGGCGTGCACGGATGAGAGGCCACCATGGAGGCAGGCTGACCCCGGGTGGTCCAAGCCCAGTGTGCACACAGAAGGCCATCAGTGATGCATCAAAGGTGGACTACAGGGAGGGTGAATGCCGGTTCCCGGGCCACCCCGCAGCTGTTGGTAGAGCTGACATGCTGCCCAGGAGGCTCTGATGTGCGCCTCTCCCTTCGTGCCTCTGTCCTTCCCTCTGTCTGTCCGTCCCCTCCCTCTATCCCTACCTCCCTCTCCTCCCTCTCTCTGTCCCTCTGTTACCCTCGGCCTGGCCACCCCTGCCCAGCCCCCAGGGGCCATCTCCTTGGCAACGGTGGCCATGGGGTCAGGGGCTCCATCAATCTCCTCTCACCCCGGCAGCCCTGATCCTGGACCTGGACGGTGACAAGGAAGTGGGGTCAGGCCTGGAGTGCGGGGTGGGGGGATGCTGCAGGGTTAGGACAGGGGTCCCTCAGCCAGGGTGGGGGTGGCAAGGTGTGGAGGGGGAGAAAGGGTCCCTGGGGGTAGGGTCAGCAGGGTCAGAGATCAAGCAAGCCCTGGGCACACGCTGACTCCAAGTCAGGTCCAGGCCTGTTCTTCCGAGCACTCATGACATGTGAGGACCAGGAGGACGGCCTGCTCCTCATCCCAATTTATGGCTGACAACAAGGCCGCCTGGCCGGGCTCTGGTCAGAGCTGGCCCTGGAAACCAGGGCTGTATCCACAGCACGCCAGGCAAGTCCACATTCCAGCTCCTGAGCCGGCTGCCATCACCACTTCTGGAAGATTCCACTGTCACCGCTTCTAGATTATTCCACCATCACTGATTCTAGAATATTCCATTACTGCTACTGCAGGCCACCATTACTGCTTCTAGAATATTCCCCATCACCACTTCTAGAAGATTCCACTGTCACCGCTGCTAGACTATTCCATCATCACTGCTTCTAGAATATTCTTCCATCACTGCTTCTGAAGAGTTTACCCCCAGGGGCCTTTAGGTTTTTCCCTTTCCGGTCAGGGGAAGGTCCCCAAACACACCAGGAGGAATTGGCTCTCTCCCTTCCTCAGCTGTGGGGGGCACAGCTCCGCAGAGCAGTGCAGAGGGGTTGCGGCCACAGGGGGCCCGGTGGCAGGTCGATGAGCCCGGCCTGTGAGGACATTGATCGTTAAGTGCGTTTGTATAGATCCTGAGACAGGTAACCCTGGCCCGCGGGGAGGGGAGGCAGGGCCAAGGGAGCCTCGGGGGACCTTGGGGGGGCTGAGTGGGGACACTGTGGCTGGGGGCGCAGCAGAGTACAGAAGATAGCTCAGCCTCACTTTCCCCATCGGGGAGGTGCAGATGTGGAGGCGGTTTGCAGTGGGCCTCCCGGGTCCCCTTTTCCAGAGGATGCACCTCCAGCTCAGAGAGGTCAGGTTGCTGGCCCAGGACCACACAGCCTGGGGGTGGGGGCCCGCAACGCGCTGTGCTGACGCAAAAGCCTTTCTTTACCCAGGGCCTTCCCACCCTGCGGCAGGTACTGGGGGGCAGCTGGGGACCCCCTCCCCGCCTGCCGGGCAGGGCCGCTGGCCCTTTAAGAGCCTCGTTTTGGCGCGGCCTCTGGTTATCGATCGCAACCTTGGAAACACGATTAGATTATATGGGCTGGGAACAGCAGCCTGGCGGGGTCCGTGCCGGGACTGCAGGCTTCTTGTAAACGGCTCCCCGAAGGGCACTGGGGCTGGGTCTCGGGGCCCGGACGCTGGGGGCTTCCCGGGTGCGGGAGGCCCTGTGCTCCCGGAAGGGACGAAGGGGTGGATAACCGGTGACCCCATCTTGTGAGTTTGGAAACTGGGGCGCACAGAGGGGTGTGCCGTTGTCCAGCCACATATATGAGCGCCTCATGTGCGGGGAGCGTGAATCCAATAGTCAGTATATACAAAAACATAATCAGATGGTATTATTACCATCCATAATAACTGTGGCTTGTGCTGTCCTGCTGTCCTGCGAAGGCTTTATACGCGTCCTCTCTGGTCACTGCAACAATTGGTGTGGGTTGGGGGAGCCCATGATCGCATTTTACAGACGGAGAAACCGAGGCCTGAGCTCTCGCAAGCCCGAGGGGCTGAGCCAGAACGCGCAGCCCCCGCCTCATTCCTGGGGCGCCTCCCCGGTGGGTCACTTGGAAAGGGTCGGGAAGGGACCGGTTTGGGGGCCAAGCCCTTCCACCAACCCTACCCCGTTCTGCACCTGCAAAGGCCTCTGGTTGGTGCTTGAGCTTGGTGGGCAGCACTGAAGGCAGACTTACCCCCCACTGTGGGCGGAGGAGGTGTCGAGTGGGGAGGACTGACGGGCCTCCGCGCCTGTGTGGGGCTGGGGCGCCCCCTCCACCAACTTCTGAAGCTTGGGGAGAAAGCTTCACTCACCCGAGGCCTGCCCATGCGCGCGGACGCCGCGCAGGCAGCGCGCAGGACCCGCCTGGCTCACACTCCTCCTCGGGTTGGGGAGTGGGTGGGAGGGGCACGCCAGAGCACATGCGGACTTCCTGGACCACCTACTGTGTGCGCATGCGGGACCCTGCCGGCCCTCACGTGAGCACACCTGCAGGATGCCGAGCGAGAGCTGATTCCTACATCCACCCACGCTCTCCCCGGAGGCGCCCTGAGGCCCAGTTCCAAATGCTCCTACAGTGAACGTTTGTAGATTGGCTAAACAATAGTACTTAGCAGTAATGGTAATAGCAGTAAATTAAATCCAAAAGGCTTAGGCTGGATGTCACCTCTTGCTTACCCTCCCAGCCTCATCATCCTGCAAACCTCTATCATCCGATCATTCCCAACATTTATTGAGTGCAGACTGTACGCTCCAGCTACGGCCTTCATCCCCTCAACAGCCCTGTGAGGCAGGAAATATGACCCATCTGGTCTACAAAGGAGGAAACAGGGTCCGGGAGGTGGAGGGGCTTTATTGCAGAGCCCAGAAGATGAGTTCTAAACCCAGATCCATCTCTGCCTGACCCTCAGGCGATCTCTGAGGAAAGGGGCTTGATCGTGTATTTCTGAGGTTCTGAATGTGGGGAAACTGAGGCCCAGAGCCAGGGAGGCAGTTTAGACAAAAGTGGGGACAAGCCAGGTTTGGGCCAAAACCACACAGTGTGACCTCGAGAGCTTCACCAGGGAAGGCACACAGGGAAGGGGCCTGGCCATTGGAGGAGGGGTCTGAGTAGAGGGAGGTCCCGGGAGGGGAGCATGCCCACAGGCCATCCCAGACCAGCCAGCCAGAAGGGCCCTACACCCAGCAGGAGCTTAATAGATGCACCGTGAAGGCCCAGAGGTGACCGTGGGAGGGGCTGCCTGGGGGCCGGGCAACGGGGAGGGCTGGGGAGGAAGGATCCACCCATGTCCTCCCAGAGTCTCCCCTGCACACCCCAGCACAGGGCTCCCCCAGGGGCCTGCCGGGTGCCCTTTCATAGCCCTCCCTCTCTCTGCAACCCTCTGTCTCTCCCTGTCCCTCTGTGTCTCCCTGTCTCTCTGTCTCTGCGACCCTCTGTCTCTCCCTATCTCTCTGTCTCTCTCCACCCCTCTCTCTCCATCTCTGTCTCTGGGCTCTGCTGCAGTCACATGTCTCCCCACCTCTTAGCTCTGGCTCACCCGCTCCCAGAAGCCACTGGCCGCGGCCTTGCTGGGTGCCCCAGCCCTGAGCCCCCAGCCATCAAGAGCCTTGTGGGGGAGGCGGGAGAGGCTGGCCCAGGAGCTCAGGGCCGCGAAGACTTGAGAAGCTCCACGGACGCCCCCGCCCCTCCCAGAGCAGAGTCCGAGGCCACTGGGCTGTGTGGCCTTGGCAGGGCCCCCGCCCTCTCTGGACAATGTTACCGCACTGTAGACCCCCAAAGGGCTGGGTCTCCAGGCAGTTGAGAGGAGACACGCAGGGCCCCATCCCTCCCCCTGGATCAGCCCTCACCTTCACGCAGGCTGAGAGAGTCTGTTTTGGGCTCTGTCCCTGAGCCTGGGGCCCCCCAAGGGCCAGGCGCCCGTGGTGAGCGGACGCTGGGTGGAGGGAGAGGAGAGAAGGAATGAACCCAGCAGTCTTTCAGATCTGACCCCCTCCCGCAGGGACCTCCCCTCACATCCTGCTAGGGAAACTGAGGCAGCAGCAGGACAAGGGTGCCAGAGGAGGGCCGATGCCCCACGTGCTGGGCGTCTGTCCCCTTTGCTGCCTCCAGGCCTGGGTTTGGAGCATACCCACCCCATAGATCCGTCTCGATCCACCCCGAGGGGCTGCAGGCTGAGGGGAGCAGGATGGCCTGGGCCCAGAGGGGAGACCGCCTTCCAGGCGGAGGGAACAGCAGGAGGTTCTGTGGGCCGTGGTGAGGTCTGGGGTCTTTTTCTGGAGTGCACCGGGGAGCCACGGGAGGCGTTAGAGTGATGTGCGGATGAGGAAGGAGTCATGCTTTTAACCAGGCCTCCTGGCCGCTGGGAGGGAAGGGACGTTGGGGGCAGGCGGGGAGGTTGGGTCAAGGCTGCTCCAAGGCCACGTGAACACCTGAGCTAGGGCAGGGATGGAGCGACGGGCCCGGTTTGCCTTCCTGCCCAGCCCCCGAGACCCGGAGAGGAGCAGGGTGACCGGGGAGGGGCCCAGGGCCAGGAAGGGGTGCAGGGCAGTGGCCGTGGCCCTGCAGGTCCCTCCGAAGCAGTAATTAAGGGCTCCCGGCGTCCCCGCGGCGTGATGTATGTGTGCCTTAACTAATCATTTATTAGGTCACTGATGGTTCGTCAATATTAATTCATTTATTTAAACAACTCGGCTCCGTAATGAAGATGTTGCCTGAGAGGGGACGCCAGTGGGTGGCAGGGCCAGGGTTGCAGACAAGGGGCTCAGGCCCAGGTCTGGGGGTCTCCAGGGCACCAGGAGCCAACATCCGGGTGAAACAACCCAGCAGGTCAGGGTTACACCAACACCCCTGGGCCGACGGGGAGACTGAGGCCAGAGCAGGAGGTGAGCTGCCTGGAGGCCCCGGAGCGATCGGGGAGGGTGGTGAGAAGTCGGACTGACCCCTCTGGACACTCCACCGCTCACCAGCCCTCTTCCTGCTGCCTTGCTTCTGGAAGGCAAACACCAGCCCAGCCAGCTGGCCACGGGCTAAACTGCTCAAGCTTGGTTTTCTCCTTACGCACGCTGTGCCCTCTGCCTTGTGCATCCTTCCCAGACTCCCTGCCTGCTGGCGGACTTGGACCTGTCAGGGGAACATTCAGGAACAAAAATCAGATCACATCCCTCCTCTGTGCAAGAGCCATCTATGGCTCCCCAGTGCCCTGTGCAGAAAATCCAAACTCATCTGTCTCTGCTGACCTCCCTGACCCTCCCCACCCCAAGGGGCCTCCTTCACGTCTCTAACACCCGTGACTCTGTCCTGGTGATTTGTTTACCTGTTTGTCCTCTGTTTTCCCTGCCAGCCTCACCTCGCTGAGGGAAGGGACCCCGTCTGTCCCAGAGTGTGGGTGACACTCAGCAAATGCCCCCCCAACGGCAGACACTTTGGGGGCTGGCGTCTTGGCCCCATGGCCCCTGTAATTTCAGCATAGCTGCAGCTGCCTGTTCCCAGCGAGACTGAGGCCTCCTATGTGCTTCTGGAGGAACTGGAGGTGAGGGGCAATATCCCTCCATGACCTGATGGATAAGTGCCCGTCATTTGTCCTTGACAGTGACCATTCTGGGGTGTGTCCTTCAAGCGCCTTCCTGGGTGGGCTCCTGGATAACCAGCCTCACTCAGCCCTGGTCTTGTGCTCAGCTTTTGGGGAACCCATGACTGGAGTTTCTGAGGTCCAGGAACAGAAAATACACATCGTGAAGCTCTCCCCACCTCCTTGCTCCAGATTCTGTCTTTTTCTTTTTTTTTTTCCTGGCTGTGCCGTGCAGCTTATGATATCTTAGTTCCCCGACCAGGGATCGAACCCGGGCCCTCGGCAGTGAGCGCGTGGAGCCCTAACCATTGGACAGCCAGGGAAGTCCCCAGATTCTGCCATTAAAAAAAAAAAATCTAAAGATATATTTAAGCCATTCATTTAATAAACGAGCCTATGGACGCCACAGAGACTAAATTAGTCACATCGCTGCCCCATCTGCTTCTGTGGTTTACTGAGGATCTGAGCTTAAACTTTGTTACGACTTGAATGCTTATACATTGTATTAATATTTTCACTACTACTGACTATCCATAGATGTTATTTATTTTTTATTTTTTATTTTTAAAATAAATTTATTTATTTATTTTTTTTAGCTGTGTTGGGTCTTTGTTGCTGCGCGTGGGCTTTCTCTCGTTGCAGTGAGCGGAGGCTACTCCTTGCTGTGGTGTGCGGGCTTCTCATCGCGGTGGCTTCTTTTGTTGCAGAGCATGGGCTCTAGATGCGCAGGCTTCAGTAGTTGTGGCTCGTGGGCTCTAGAGCGCAGGCTCAGTAGTGGCACGTGGGCTTTGTTGCTCTGAGGCATGTGGGATCTTCCCGGACCAGGGATTGAACCTGTGTCCCCTGCATCGGCAGGCAGATTCTTAACCACTGCGCCACCAGGGAAGTCCCCATAGATGTTATTATACCTGCAATTCTTCATTGCTCCGTTTGTTATTCAAATAAGTGAAAGCTCTTTTCCATCAAATTTCCACTGAAATGGGTTACTAATAAATTTTTTTTTAAATGAGCAAAAATAGGTACACCAAGGTAAAATAAATGAAATAAGTTTTTATTTTAAAAAAATCTAAATATAAGGTACTAATTGAAATCTGCACGGAGATGACAAAGACACAGGAATGAGGGTTGGAAGGTGTAAAGGGACGCAAACCCCAGGGCACCAGTGGTACTGCTCATCCCATATGCTGGGATTCCGGGATCTCGGAGTTGTGGGACGTGGAGATTTGGGCATTTCAGGATGTCAGGATTCTGAGATTTTCAGGGTTTGCTGCTTTATTCTCCTTCGGGGAGGCAAAGCATCTACGGAGGGAGGTGGGCGCCTCTCCCCTGAGGAATGTCTAGGTCCCTGCTGGCCTGGGGCCAATTTTGTTCCCTCCTCTTCTCCCAAGACCCTTGCTGACTTCTTTGGCCAGCAGGACCCAAGTCTGTCATGGACACAATTATTGTCCCCGTTGTCCAGAAGGGGACACTGAGGCACCGTGTGGCTGGGTTACACGCAGGCAAATGTCAAAGCCAGGATTCAGACTCCTGGTCTCCATCTCTCCCACCCAAGACATTTCTTTCTTTTCTTTTCCTTTTTTGGCCGCATGGCTTGTTTGATCCCACGGTTTGACCAGGGATCGAACTGGGCCCTCGGCAGTGAAAGTGCCGAGTCCTAACCACTGGACCACCAGGGAAGTCATCCAACCAGGGCCCTCTCCTGCTCTACAGCCTGCCAGGGCTCCCCACTGCCCACTGCCCACAGGGTCATGGCCCCGGGGCCAGGGTCTCGAGGCCCACACCCTCCTTGCCTTGGTACCCACAGTCCCCTCTCTGTCTGCTGTTCACTCTGAACGCTGAGCTCCGGCCCTCTCAGCCCGGGACTGTGTGAAGTTTCAGCTGGTTCCCTCAGTGGGCACGTCCAAGGGGCCCTGGGGAGGCCAGCTGGCAGTGTCTTCAGCCCTCCCAGCTGTGGCCTCTTGTCCTGGTTCTGGTCCAGCCTCTGAGTGCTGCAGTGCCCATTTTACAGATGGGGAAACTGAGGCTCCACAAATGCAGCAGGCCTGCCCAGCAGGCGCGAATCACAACAATGACGACAATAATCTCTCACTGCAGGGTTGTTGTGAGAATCTGTCAGTTGTTCATTCATTCACTCGTGCCCCCAGGTGCACCTCTCTGTTCCCTGGGTGACCTGGAGCCCCAGCTGGTGAGTCCAGATGGAGTGGAGACAGAGCTGGGCACAGACATTTCCAACCCCCTGGAGTTCAGGGTGGGGTCAGAGAGAGAGATCGAGGGATGGGGCAGGGGGTCAGAGATGCGCTGAGGGCCGGGCCTGGGGGAGGGCTTGAAGGATGAGAAAGTGGGTATTTTCTGAGCGAAGAGGGAAGGGAATTTCTGGCAGAGGGACCAGAGCTTGCAAAGGCTCAGAGGTGTGAAAGGGCATCCTTTCCTTAGAACTCCTGCCCGGCTGCAGCAAGAAGGGGAGGCTCAGACTGAGGCCAAGGTTCCAGGGTCCATTGAGGACTCTGTGCTCTTGCAGGAGGGCACGGGGGTGGGGGCTCAAGTAGGGGAGGGCTGAGGCCCCGATCTGCCTCCCAGATTTGTTTATATTTTTTTCTTATTTTTTAAAATTAATTTTTATTGGAGTATAGTTGCTTTACAATTGTTGTTAGTTTCTGCGCCTCCCAGATGTATAACTCAACACTGGGTGCAAGTGGGAGCGAGAAGCCCCACTGAGAATGGAGGATTAATTGAGCACCTACTGTATACCAGCCTTTGTCCTCATGCTCAGAGGTGCCAGCACACCAAGGCTGGAGTTGGCTGGCGGTGGCGGTGGTTTTGCCTGCATCACATCCTGACAGCAGGGCTAGCCTCCCAGGCCAGCCTGAGGCTTCTACTGTGCGACCCAGGAGGGCCTCCCATGCCTTTGTGCACAGCTGGAACAGCTGAATCTCGCAGGGCCGGGAGCCGGGTCTCAGTGGCCAGCTGGTATGTGGCAGGCCAGTGCTGGTTCCCTTCCAGACTCGGCACCGCTGGTCCACGTCTGGGGTCTCCCCGGCGCCCGCGGAAACTCCCGGCGGCTCTCACAGTGCGCGAGGCGGGTGGCCAGGGCATTAAAGTTAACTTCCTCTTAAACAGACTTAATTAGTGTTCTCCAGTCCCACATAAATTAATCGTGGCCGGCCAAGGAGGCTGGAGCGCCCGATCAATGGGCAGCTGGACGGCGGCGGGGATTTCTCCAGCTCATCCGTCACGTCGCTCTGGCTGATAACGGCTCACGGCTTTATCTTCTCCAACCAGGCCCGGCGGCCAGAGGAGACTGGGCAGGGGCAGCCCCTCTCTGGGCCTCAGTTTCCACATCTGTGAAGTGGGGCGTTGCTCAGATTGGCAAGGAGGTTGGCAAGGAGCCTGCTGAGGAAGGAGTAAGGTAATAACGTAACAATCCCCCAGCGGCTCATGGGACCAGCCTGGAGCTAAGTACTACTTAATTTTTTATTTTATTTTATTTTATTATTTTATTTTTTGGCGGCACCGCACAGCATGCGGGATCTTAGTTCCCCAACCAGGGGTGGAACCGTGTGCCCCCTGCAGTGGAAGCGCAGAGTCTTAACGACTGAACTGCCAGGGAAGTCCCAAAGTATCACTTCATTTAATCCTGGCAAAGGGCTACAAAGCACCCGTTTCTGAATGTGTCAGCTGGGGGCAGAAGAGGTCATGTGAACGGGGCATCGAGCTCCAGGATGCAGTTTAACCACATCCCAAGGCGCCTCCTGCTCTGAGGGCTGGGACTTTGGGGGTGGTCGCTGTGGCATTGACTCTGCACCTGCTGTATCAGGGCAGGGGCCAGGAGGGGTGGAGAATCCCCCAGGAGGCCCTGCACCCCAAACTCTGCCAGGGAAGAGGGCACCCCAAGTCTTCAGGAGTCAGTGGGCTTGAACAGGGTGGGGGGATCCTAGGGCAAGAAGGGTGCAGGCAGCTCCCAGGACACCCCTCCAGACATGCCCAGCCTGGCAGACCTTTGCCCTCTCAAGGCCAATGGGCCAGGCAGGGGTCTTCAGGAGCCCTCCAAGTGGGGACTGAGACCCCGCATTCCTGCATGTTTACACAAAGATATTGTGAATACCTCCTAAGCACTAACCCCCGGTCTGGGCACGGGGAACACTGCAGTGAGGACATCGGAAGTGACCTTGTTCTGTGGTAGAGACAAACAAATGAAGGTCTAATTAGAAAACCGTGAAAGATTCAGGGAGGGCTTCCTGGAGGTGGGGGCATTGGGCTGAGACCTGGAGGAGGAAGGGCTGAGGGGGAGGGGTGGCCGGGGGCAAATCGATGCCACCAGGAAGGGGTGGAGACTGGGGGAGGTATGAAGGGGCTCTCGAAAGCCCCCAAACCTGGAACCATTCTGGAGTCGCGGGGAGGGAAATGGGATGGGGCATTTGGTCAGGAGCAGAGCTCTGGAGGGGTGGCTTGCATGGGGGTGGTGGCCAGTGCGCTGAATTTATGTGTGGGCGTGGTCAATATGGGGCGTGGCCTGGGCCTAGGTGAGTCAGGCAAGGTCTCCCCTCTCTGAGGGCAGGGCTCAGGTAGCAAATATTCCCCCACCCGGGAAGAATTTGGATTAAATTGAGACCAGAGAGGTCTCTGTCTCGAGGTCCCGGAGGCTGGTGGCAGACAGAACTGGACACGGACTGCTTCCAGGGCTGTGGGGCAGAGTGGGGTGAGAGGGAGGGATGGGGGTGGGGGGTGGAGCCTAAGGGGTATTGGAGGCTCTGCTTGGGGGGCAGGGAAGTCTCCCCAAGGAGAGGACTTTGAGTAAGGAGAAGGAGCTGCCTAAGTGACAAGAAGACCCGGATCGGATCTGCATATGCAAAGGCCCTGAGGCAGGCAGACTGAAGGATGGGGAGTGGAAGAGCCCCAAACCCTGGGTTGGAAAAGTGGGTGGGGTGGTCGGGGAGGTGGATTTTACTGAGGAGGGAGGGAGCCATGGGGGGCTTCCAGAAGGTGGGGGGCAGGCAACAATGCAATTGTCTTTTGGAAATCCCTTCTGGTTCCCGATGGAGGCTGTCCCAGGCAGGAGGAAAGGAAGGAGGAGGTGGGGGATCAAGGTCCAGGCAGGAAACCAGGGGCATCATGGACAGCGGGGTACAGAGGTGGAGAGAAGTGGCCAGATTCAGATTCAACTTCGTTTTTTTTTTTTTTTGGCCTTGCTGCCAGACGTGTGGGATCTTAGTTCCCTGACCAGGGATCGAACAGGCACCCCCTGTATTGGAAGCTCAGAGTCTTAACCACTGGACCACCAGGGAAGTCCCTAGGGTCCAATTTTAAGGGGAAGGGGTTGGAAAATCAGGGAGGACCCCACCATCGGCCTGGGGAGAGGCACAGGTGGTAATGTGTCCCCACCCCCACCTTCATAGCTGCCTGAACCCAGACAGAAGGCTTCGATCCTGATGGCTCGGGGCTGCCTGGAATGATTATTCATAAACCTATTTCAGGCCCAGCCGCTGAGCTGGAGTCCCAGCCCTGCATGTGTGCCGGCGGCATCTGGCTGCTGTTGTGAGCTCGGCCAGGTCTGGAAGCAAACTGCTCCTGGCCCAGCATCAAACAGCCACCCAGGCGGGCGGCTCCCCGACCTGGCTGGCCTCAGTTTACCCATCTGTGCAGTGGGGCTTCCTGTGGACGGAAAAGAGGTTGCTAATAGGGGTCTGCAGGCAGGGGCAGCTGTGTGTTGATCCCTCTACGAGCTCTGCCATGGGGAGACGGTACACAACTCCCCAGCCTGAGAGGTCAGGGTAGGGAGCCTCCTCCAGGCTTCAGATTCCCCATCTGGGTCTGGTTGAGCTTCAGGCGAATAACAACAACAACAACAATAATCATATCTGCCCAGGGCGGCTGAGAGGGGCTTATCAGGTGCCCCTGTTACTTGGGCCAACAGACCTTCCTCTCTGGACCTGGCGGGAAGGATGCTGGTGGTTAGAGAAAAACGACGACTCTGGAAAATGATGGTCAGGGAGCGGCTGAGTGGGGTCCTGTGCAGACTCGCCAGAGCAGCCAGTCCCACTGGCCCGCTGGGGGCGTTGGGCCAGCCACTGGGCTCTCTGAGCCTCAGTCTCCCCATCTGTAAAATGGGGGTGGTTTGTGCCTTGAGGAAGACTTCTGATCTTGGAGCCGCGGACTGGGTGCCAGAGATGAGGTTACCCATGTAAAATGAGCTCCACCCTCATTAGAACTTCACCTCCTGCAGGGGAGGCCCCCTGCCCCGTGTGTGTCCCCAGAGCCTGGACGTGTGGAAAGCAGGCAGGCAGGCAGGGAGGGGTGAGGAGGGAGGGGCTGCCTCTTCCCCTTAGGGGCCCCGGCGTCTCTCTAAACTCCCGGGAACAGACTGCAGTAGGTCTGCGTGTCTTTGAGCCTCAGTTTTCCCAGCTCTGAAATGGCTGCACCGACTGGCATGCCCTTGTCTGAGCCCACCCGCCTCTCTGACCGCTTTCACCCCCTGAGGGACAGGGAGCTCACCCCCTCCCCAGAGCCCGCAGGTGGTAGTTTGATGTGCGTCAGGCTGGGGCCCGGGGATGGGTCTGGAGGAGGTAGTTCTGAGAAGAGGTGGAGACAGTTCTGAGAAACCCCGAGACCCTGAGGGACTCCTTCTCAGAAACGCTCCCCCCGCCCGCAGGAAGACGGCTGAGCAAGAGACGTGGCAGCTGCGGGCAGGGGGCTTGGACCACCGCAGACACCAGCCCCTGACGGTACCCCTGCCCCCGGCCGGCCCCCATCTTCCCCCTCCAGCTACAGCCCCCCCACCCAGGTCAGTGTCTCCCACCTCCTGCCTGTCCCCTGGGGGCCCCCCCTCCTTCCCCTCCAGGCCCTGGGCCCACCAGGCCCGTCCCGCACGTCCCTCCTGGTTCTGAGCTGACGGCCTCCCCTCTCTGCCCTGACCGGGGTCCACTTGCGGCTTTGGGCTGACAACCCCTTGAGCCCAGAATTCACACCCACTCAGCATAGATTTGGGGGCTGCTTCGGCCCTGCCTGCCCACTGTCCCCTCCCCACACTGGGGAGGGGGTGACACGCTGACCTGCAGCCTCTCCTCCCCGACGGCTCCCCGGCCGCCCTGGCCCAAGGTCATGCTGGACACAAGGAGCCCTCCACAGTGGGACATCTCTGGGTCCCCTCGCCCAGGAAGCAGACTCAGCCCAGGGCACCCCCAGGGTGTCGTGGTTGGCAGCGCTGGGGTGGTGGGGCCACCCTGATGTCAGGCTGGGAACGGCTGCTGCACGCTCCAGGCTGACCAGCCGCTCACTGTGCGCGGCTGGGGTCCCACCCAGGGCCTCCCAGGAGGCGACATCACGATCCTTGACCAAGTGCTCCCACCTGAGTCCTTACAGGGCCCAGGTCCCCCCCCGTGTCCCAGAGGGAGGATGGGGCTCTGGTGGGCAGTAGCCGGGGTGCTGAGATGCAGGGAGGCCCCCAGCCCCAGTGCTGGGGAGGAGACACTGAGGAGAAAAGCAGGAACATCCCCTCATCTGGCTGCACCCAGAGCGGAGCCTCATCCCCCCAGTCTCCCCACCCCACCCCACCCCTGCCTGAAAACCAGGCAGTTCTCCCAGGAGCTGGAGCCTGGTGGGTGGGAGTTGGAGGGGTCGAAGCCCCCGGCCTCCAATTTCTGCTACAAATATCAAAGGTTTCACATCCATCAAAACAGCTTTAAAACGCAGACAGGAAAAAAAATGAGAAGCTTTGGAGGTGGAGGAACTGGAGTCCTAGGGCATCGTGGGAGGGGCTCTGAGGTGGGGCAGCCGCCGGGGGCTCTTCCCTGGATCCCTCGGAAGTTACACGGTCTCCATGTAGCCCTTGCGGTCCCACCCCCAGGGCAGCGACGGGCTTGGGCAGCGGAAGCCTCAGGTTGCAACCCTGAATTTTTTTTTTTTTTTTTTTTTTTTTTGCGGTACGCGGGCCTCTCACTGTCGCGGCCTCTCCCGTTGCGGAGCACAGGCTCCGACGCGCAGGCTCAGCGGCCACAGCTCACGGGCCCAGCCGCTCCGCGGCACGTGGGATCTTCCCGGACCGGGGCACGAACCCGTGTCCCCTGCATCGGCAGGCGGACTCTCAACCACTGCGCCACCAGGGAAGCCCAAACCCTGAATTTTTAAAAATAGAGGTAAAATTGACTTCATGTAAAGCTATTTTACAGTGAACAATTCAGCGATTTTTA
>NW_021146314.1:0-25000 GCF_002837175.3 Physeter macrocephalus
TATAAAATCTCCAAAAATAATTTTATCCCCAAACTGAAAATGTAAAGAAATGAAATTCATATTTGTTGTTAACTTGACTTTTAAAATCGTTATGTGGGGCTTCCCTGGTGGCACAGCAGTTGAGAGTCCGCCTGCCGATGCAGGGGACACAGGTTCGTGCCCTGGTCCGGGAAGATCCCACATGCCGCGGAGCGGCCTGACCCGTGAGCCATGGCCGCTGAGCCTGGGCGTCTGGAGCCTGTGCTCTGCAACAGGAGAGGCCACAACAGTGAGAGGCCCGCGTACCGCAATAAATAAATAAATAAATAAATAAAATAGTTATGTGATGAAGACACATGAACAAATAAATGGGAATGATGAGAGGGAATTCACTGAAGAAATACAAATGGTTAATAAAGATGAAAATATGTTCAACCTGATTACTAATAAGGAAAATGCCAATGTAAAGTGAGTTTTATTTTTATTTTTCTTGCCTATCAAAATGGCTAAAAATTTGAAGATTTAAACTATTCCGTTTGGGGGGGAGAGGAAGGAGAAAAGGAAAGATATTGATCAAAGGGTATAAGATAAGTAAGTTCTGGAGACCTAAAGTACAGCATGATGACTACAGTTAATAATAATGTATTGTATACTTGAAATTTGCTGAGAGTAGATCTAAATGTTTTCAGCACACACGTGTGGACGCTGGTAACTGTGTGAGGTGATGGATATGTTAATTAGCTTGATGTGGTAACCATTTCACAAAGTATATGTACATCAAAATATCACACTGTATACCCTAAATACATACACTATTTATCTGTCAATCATATCTCAATAAAGCTGGAAAAAAAAAAGAATAAAATATCCAGTATTGGTGGTATTTAAGAAACAAAAGCGGCAGGGGGTGGGGGTGGGGGTGGGGGTGGGATGAACTGGGAGATTGGGATTGACATGTATACACTAGTATGTATAAAATGGATGACTAATAAGAACCTGCTGTATAAAAAAAATAAATAAAATAAAATTCAAGAAAAAAAATACTAATGCATAGAAAAGTATTCTCATAAATTAACAGGTAATTTGATGTGTCTTTTTGGAGGACACTTTGGCAGTACCAATCAAATCTGTAAACCTTTGACCCAGCAATTCCACTTCTAAAGTACAGACATACTAGACTCAAAAAGATATTGTGGCAGTATTATTTATAATGGCAAAAACTCGAGATACCTGAAATGTCTGTCAACAGGAAAATGGCTAAAGAATGAAACCTTCATACATTGAATACCATGAAGACATTCAAAGATCTACTATGTCCTGACATTAAAGGATATACTCAACATATTGTTGAATGAAAAAAAGAAACAAGTTGCATAACGAAAGGTAGGATTATAAGGCTACTCACCAAAAGGGTTCTCAGTGGAAGTTTGGAGGGGACAGGGGTGGGAATAAGAGAGAGAGAGTAGGGTGATAAGGACTTTTGCTTTTTATTTTATGTACTTACATACTATCTGAATTTTTATTGTATATTTCCTTTACAATCAAAAATTATTTTTAGGGAATTCCCTGGCGGTCCAGTGGTTAGCACTCCACACTTCCACTGCAGGGAGCATGGGTCTGATCCCCGGTCAGGGAACTAAGATCCTGAACAGCATGACCAAAAAAAAAAAAATTATTTTTAAGATTTGCAGAATCAGAATTAATCATCTTATTTCTTCTCCTGGAATACTTGAGACTAAAGTTGTGTTTTAGGCAAGAAAAGTTTCCCTTTAATAGATGAAGTTTGGTTAAATATATCTATACAGTGTTAGAAATCAAGTAAAAATGGTCAATGGAAAGACTGACAAATGAATTTTAAAAAATAGTTTCATAAGATACATGCACCTCCTATGTTCATAGCAGCACTATTTACAACAGCCAACACATGGAAACAACCTAAATGTCCATCGACAGATGAATGGATAAAGAAGATGTGGTACATATATACAATGAAATATTACTCAACAATTAGAAAGAATGAAATAATGCCATTTGCAGCAACATGGATGGACCTAGAGATTATCATACTAAACAAAGTAAGTCAGAAGGAGAAAGACAAATACCATATGATATCACTTATATGCAGAATCTAAAATACAACACAAATGAACATATCTACAAAGCCAAAACAGACACAGAGAACAGACTTGTGGTTGCCAAGGGGGAGAGGGAGTGGGGGAGGGAAAGATTGGAAGTTTGGGATTAGCAAATGCAAACTATTATATACAGGATGGATTACATCAAGGTCTTACTGTATAGGAAACTATATTCAATATCTTATGATAAACCATAAGGAAAAGAATATGAAAAAGAATATATATGTGTATGACTGAGTCACTTTGCTGTACAGAAGAAATTAACACAGTATTGTAAATCAACTATACTTCAAAAAAATTTAAAAAAAGTTTCATGTATGCCTGGATCATACGATATCAAGTATGAATATTTCTTCATGAAATAATATTTAGGATCACTATTTATAGGAATTTAATGTGGCATAATTGATGTTTAATAGGTTAACCCTTTTTTAAAAAATTTATTTTGGCTGCGCTGGGTCTTAGTTGCAGCATTCGGGATCTTCATTGCGGCATGCGGACTCCTTAGTTGCAGCATGCATGAGGGATCCAGTTCCCCGACCAGGGATCGAACCCCAGGCCCCCTGCATTGGGAGCATGGAGTCCTACGCACTGGACCACCAGGGAAGTCCCAGTAGGTTAACCCTTTTAATCTCTTTTAATTAAAAAGAAGAAGTTGCTCAACAACTGCTCCTTAATATTTTCTTTTCTGTTCTGCCCTCCAAAAGCACTAGCACATACTAAAATATTTTAGTTACCAAATCCTCTAAACCTTTTATTAATAATTCTTAACATAAGCACCCTGAAGATAGTTAAATACTTGCTCTTCTCCAGAGAGTTAAGAGGCTAGAGAGAAGCTTCTGATTTTCTACAAAATAAAACAAATGTAAGAACAAAGAGGAGACAGTTTTTAAAATATAAAGAAATAAACACAGACACAAAAGGTCAAATATTATGATTCAACTTATATGTGGCACCTAGAATAGGCAAATTCATAGAAGACAAAAAGCAGAATAGAGGTTACCGGGGGTTGAGGGGGGAGGACAATGGAGAGTTATTTAATGAGTACAGAGTTTGGGATACTGAAAAAGTTTTGGAAATGGATATTGGTGATGGCTGCACAACACTGAATGTACTTAATACCACTGAATTATACACTTAAGAAAGGATAAAATGGTAAATTTTACAGTTTGAAAAAGTTTGCAATCATTAATACAGTTGCAGAGAAGCAGACTTCTTACTTATCTTATGCCATAATATGCAAATGCATATTCGTTTAACAGAACGGTCTTAGTGGTCTGTGGCTACAGTGGAAGGACAAAGCCCCTCTCCCAATTATACAAAGATATCCCAGAAGCCAATTTTCCCTGGGATTTTATGTAAGCACATAGAATATGTAAAAGACTGTTTGTAAAATAGCCAATCTTAATGGTATCACCAATAGGTAAAAAACATCGTGGGACTTCCCTGGTGGTCCAGTGATTAAGAATCTGCCTTCCGATGTAGGGGACGCGGGTTCAATCCCTGGTCCGGGAAATAAGATCCCACAGGCCACAGGGCAACTAAGCCTGTGCGCTCTGGAGCCCACATGCGGCAACTACTGAGCCCGCATGCTCTGAAGCCCACGCGCCACAATGAAAGATCCTGCATGCTGCAACAAAGATCCCATGTGCTGCAACTGAGACCCAACGCAGCCAAATAAATAAATATAAACAAATTTATTTTTTAAAAATTGTGTCTTTTTTTTAATACTTACAGCAAAGATGTACCCATATCCTGAATCCTAATGCTCTCCCTCAAATTTAAATTCAGAGGAAGGGATGGGAGGCAAAGCTGAGTGTGTGCAAGGAAAAGGAAGTGGAAAGTACTCTTCATACCTTCTGACTGGTTCTATCCAGTTATTCTTTGGTATCTACTGGCAGTATTTTTTTCTTTTAACATCTTTATTGGAGTATAACTGCTTTACAATGGTGTGTTAGTTTCTACTGGCAGTATTTTTAAAAGGGGTTTATCCATGAGGGAGGGGAAGATAGGTAAGGCTACCCTCCTCAGGAACTCTCCCCCTTTCTACCTGTCACCCACAGGAGGAGGGGAAAAAGTATTTCAGGGCTCTACTTTTTAACCTTGATTAATAGACAATCAAGCCACACAAAGAACTACCATTTTCTATGAAACCCATTCCGAGGTAAATAAGAATAAAATACATCATCAACACGAATGTGAGAAAAATACTTGATACATTTTTAAAATATCCTTGATCCCTTATAAAGATTTTTAATTTCTAATGACCTAGGTGGATATTAGTAGTGCAAGTTTAATAAGAACACTTCAATTTAGTGTCTCCAAAGCTTAAAATGTCCTCACGAAACAATGCTACTAGAAATAACTGGATATGGGACTTCCCTGGTGGTCCAGTGGTTAAGACTCTGTGCTCCCAAGGCAGGCGGCCCGGGTTCGATCCCTGGTCAGGGAACTAGATCCTGCATGCTGAAACTAAGGCCCAGAGCAACCAAATAAATAAATAAATTTTTTTTAAAAAAGAAATAACTGGATAGCATTGAGAAAAAAATTAACTTCACAATGGTCAGAATGGCCATCATCAAAAAATCTACAAACAATAAATGCTGGAGAGGGTGTGGAGAAAAGGTAACCCTCTTGCACTGGTGGTGGGAATGTAAATTGATACAGCCACTATGGAGAACAGTATGGAGGTTCCTTAAAAAACTAAAAATAAAACTACCATATGACCCAGCAATCCCACTACTGGGTATAGACCCTGAGAAAACCATAATTCAAAAAGACACATGCACCCCGATGTTCATTGCAGCACTGTTTACATTAACCAGGTCATGGAAGCAACCTAAATGCCCATCGACAGACGAATGGATAAAGAAGATTTAGTACATTATATACAATGGAATATTAGCCATAAAAAGGAACGATATTGGGTCATTTGTTGAGACATTGATGGATCTAGAGACTGTCATACATAGTGAAGTAAGTCAGAAAGAGAAAAACAAATATCGTATATTAATGCATATATGTGGAACCTAGAAACATGGTACAGATGAACCGGTTTGCAGGGCAGAAATTGAGACACAGATGCAGAGAACAAACGTATGGACACCAAGTGGGGAAAGCGGCGGGGTGGTGGTGGTGCTGGTGTGATGAATTGGGAGATTGGGATTGACATGTATACACTGATGTGTATAAAATGGATGACCAATAAGAACCTGCTGTATAAAAAAATAAATAAAATAAAATTTAAAAATTTAAAAAAAAACAAACATTTTTTCCCACACCTCAAAATTAATTTTTCAAAAAAAAGAATGGGAGAAACAGAAGTTGAGAAATTAATATTTGCTCCACCTATGGAGGAACAATTTTCTAATGATGGAAGAAATTACAAAGGAACCAGTGAAGAGCTATGGCATTAAATATTTAGATTTCTGTACAAAACAAAACGAAAATAAAAATGAATATCTCATGGACTTCCCTGGTGGCACAGTGGTTGAGAATCCGCTTGCCAATGCAGGGGATATGGGTTTGAGCCGTGGTCCGGGAAGATCCCACATGTCAAGGAGCAACTAAGCCTGTGCGCCACAACTACTGAACCTGCACTCTAGAGCTCGTGAGCCACAACTGCTGAGCCCAAGTGCCACAGCTACTGAAGCCCGTGTGCCTAGAGCCTGTGCACTGCAACAAGAGAAGCCACTGCAATGAGAAGCCCGCACACCACAAGGAAGAGTAGCCCCCGCTCGCCGCAAACTAGAGAAAGCCTGAGTGCAGCAATGAAGACCCAACGCAGCCAAAAATAAATAAAGAAATAGCTAAATTTTAAAAAAAAATAGTCAACAAGGACCTACTGCATAGCACAGGGAACTACACTCAATATTGTAATAACCTGTAAGGGAAAAGAATCTGAAAAAGGATATATATGCTGTACATCTGACACACGATATTTTAAATCAACTCTATTTTAATAAAAAAAAATTTTTTAAGAAGTAAAATAAAGGCATTCCCTGCTGGCCTAGTGGTTAGGATTCTGGGCTTTCACTACTGTGGCCCAGGTTCAATCCCTGGTTGGGGAACTCCCACAAGCTGTGCCGCAAGCTGTGCGGCGTGGCCAAAAAAAATTTAAAAATAAATATAATGAAATGAAAAAAATAAATAAAATATTTTAAAAATCAAGCACTATGTAAATGTTCATACCTGCTGATCCAGTAATTTCATTTCTTTAAATTTATTTTTTATTGACATACAGTTGAATTACAACATTGTGCTAATTACTGCTGTACAGAAAAGTGACTCAGTTATACATATATACAATCTTTTTCATATCCTTTTCCATTATGGCTTACCACAGGATATTGAATATGGCAGTAATTTCATTAAAAAAAAAAGTTACATGTACAGAGACCTATGTGGCAGTATTATTCACAATGGTTAAATAAGTTGAAGCCAACAACATAGGAATCCTTAGTTCAGTTGTTCTTTAACTTTTTTTTTTTTTTTGGCTGCACTGTGTGGCTTGCCAGATCTTAGTTCCTGGACCAGGGATCGAACCTGGGCCTACTGCAGTGAAAGCACCAAGTCCTGACCACTGGACCGCCAGGGAATTTCCCTTAGTTCAGTTTATTTTCATAAACAGGCACTGTTTAGTGGGGAGGATAAAGAGGTCAATAAGCTACAGAGGGAAAAGTGCCCTGCAGAGACATGGACAAAGTGCTCTGGGATCACTCAAGGTAAGGATGAATCATTAACCTTTTAAGCCAGTTTTTGACACTGTATTTCCAACCTAAGTGCAAAGAAGAGAACAGGTAGCTGGGTAGATAGAATCAAGTACATTGGTTATCTGCTAGATATCTGCAGGGTCAAGGCAGGCTAAGACAGTTCTCTGTAAGAGATTTTGTTGAGTTCCATCAGAATTAGCCATCCACAAAGGAAACAAACAAATGAAGCAATGTACTTAAGTTCTGTGAGATAATCATAAAATTGTTATCTATCCTTAAATAAAATACAGTCAACAACTATTTTAAAAATACTCCTGGAAATTTGGTTAACAAGTCATATTTGAGAGAATAAATGCAGAGAATCTTTAACAATGGAGGTTTTTTTTTAAAGTCACAGATTTGATTCAAGATAAGATTTGATTTTAATGTATACCTGAAAAATCACCCAGCAACATCATATACTACAAACAAATTTCTAAATTCAGTGCACTGATAGTACACACCCTGAGAGGTTTCCCTTCCCACTCAGTACCCTGGAAGTGAAGGATGCACTTTAAACCAGTTCTCGCTCCCTTGTACAGCACTGATCACAGTACTAATTCCTTTTTCTTTGCCAGGTATAATCATATCTTTTCTCATATTTACTAAACACTATACAGTTTACAAAGACTTCTCATATACATTATCCCATCTGACACTTTTGAAGAAATAGTTACTAACTCTGTTTTATAAATGAGGAAACGGAAACTTAAAGTTCAAGGAGGTCAGCTGACTTGGATAGTCACAGCTAAGAAGTGATGGAGCTGGAACTAGAACACAGGTTTTCAGACTCCAAAGGTAGTAAATACATTATATTGAGTAACTATGTCAGAACTTTCAGATTGTCAAAACAAACACCTGGTGCTTTAAACACAATAGGGCAGTTAAACTGAAAAACAAGCTTGAATCTGAAAGCTGCATGGTTTCAACCATCTCTTCCCTAAAAATCAGTCACTAAACACACTTCCTCTCCTAAACTCCTTGGACTACCATAAAAATCCTAGAATTTGAGAAATCAACTAAACCAGACCCTTTTAGCGATGAGAAAACTGAAGCATAAGACTTGTGACTCGCTCCGAGCCTCCCATTACAATAGAGTTTGTCTTTTTCTAAGGCCCACATCAACAGTACTGTATTCAAGAAATGTCTGAGAATGGAGGAGACAGAATGGATGGCCGACTGGCTAATTTGTCTGACCTTGGTGGGGCCCTAACTGAGGTTCAGCAGCCCTTTTGCTCATCTCTGGTGGGCTCCCTTACATTTTCCATGACTGCTATTCCAAACTTTTAACACTCTCTGAAGTCCTCTAGCACACTCTGTCCTTTGATCATTCTGCAGATAACTTAACTCATTCATTCAGAAAGAAATATTTTTTAAAAAAGAAGTCATCAGGCATTAACAGACCCTACAAGGCAGAAATTATTATTCTAAACTTTGAAGTCAAAATATATCTGGGTTCCAGATCTCTTCAATTACTTAAAGGTGCCTTTGGGAAATTTAATCTCTCTGAGCCATACCTCCTTCAGCTGTCAAATGGGAATGCCCACCCAATCTACAGAATTTTTGTAAAATTAAATGAAATAGCACATAGAAAAGTACCTAGATCAGTGTCTGGGTACAAAATAGGCTGTTGGTAACTTACTCCAATTTCAACTTCCACCTCTGTCACTTCAAATATATCTTCTCCCATCCTTTCTTCGTGTTTCCTTTTCAAGGCTCACCTCTCTATGAGCTTTGATTTTATTTCCTCCCAATGTTTCTCTATTATCTTCCTTTTCTTTTGCGCAGATCTTCAATATCTGGCTCTCCGCTGGCTCCTTTTCCTTTACCTTCAAACATGTCAAATCTCTCCCATTCTTTAAAATCAAAACAAAAAAAAGGCCCTCAATCCTACCTCCTATTTAGCACTTACTCTAAATATGCTCCTAAACCCTCTAACCCACCCTGAAGACAGCAAGCAATTACCTGTCAAAACAGATCAGCTTATGTCAATTTCCTGCTTAAAAACTTTTGATGGTTTAGCAATTCCTTAATCATAAAGCCTGAAGTCTTCTTTTGGCCGTGCCACCACACAGCTTGCGGGATCTTAGTTCCCCGACAAGGGACTGACCAGGCCACAGCAGTGAAAGTGCCGACTGCTAACCACTGGACCGCCAGGGAATTTCCATAGCCTGAAGTCTTTAACAAGCATTTTGAATCCTTCTCAGCACCCAGCCATCCATCTTTCTTTTCACCGGCCATTGCACTTTTCAACTTCTCAGCCTCACTGGTCCAGAGATCCCTAAGTATTCCATAACTTTCTAGAATGATACGTATATGTTTCCTTTCTTAAAAAATATTTAATTTTGTATTTATTTATTTGGCTGCACTGGTCTTAGTTGTGGCATGTGAGATCTTTTAGTTGCGGCATGTGGGATCTTTAGTTGCGGCATGCAGGCTTTTAGTTGCGGCATGCGGGATCTAGTTCCCTGACCAGGGATCGAACCCGGGCCCCATGCATTGGGAGTGCGGAGTCTTAACCACTGGACCACCAGGGAAGTCCCAGCATATGTCTCCTTATATGCAGTTTTCTGGGGTGAAAATCTATTGCTATTCTCAAATTTTCTAGAGGGGGTACCTGAACCAAAAAATGTAAAAACCCACTGCAATATCCTCTAGCCACACCAGACACACACCTTATACTTTAGTATCTCCATTCCTATGCTCAAACTGCCTCCTCTGTCTGGAATAACCTTAATAGTAACTGTTCTTATTAATCCCTCAAGAACAAGTTCCAAAATCACTTCCTCTGTAATGCCTTCCTTCACTGTCTACCAAAACAGAAGCATTCAGTCCCTTACCTATAGTATAACACACCCCTATTTAATACTCACCAGACTACTAGGTGTTGTAATGTTGTAAGCTTTAAGGCAGGAGCTATATACCTTCACATCTCTGTACTGCCAGAACATAACCCAGGTCCTAGCATATGATGGGCAAAACAAAAAAATCTGCTGAACAATTTTGGCACTCAACTGCTCCTGCCCACTTTTGTTACTCATTCACTCATTCACCAAACATTTATAAAGTTCCAATGAAATACCTGGAGCTGTGTGCCAAGCAGTAAGGATGTAGACTAGGGCATGGTCCCTGACATTAAGGCAGTTAACTGTGACAATATAGAATAATAATGGTCTTATTTGATAAGTGCTATTTAAAAAGGTCTACATGAAGGGCTATGATAGCCCGTGTGAAGATGTGACTAACACTCACAGAAGGTTTAACAACGGGACATCAGACTCTCTCAGAACAGAGGATCCAACTATTCTTTGTTTTTCTTTTTTTTAAAATTAATTAATTTATTTATTTGTTTGTCTTTTATTTTTGGCTGTGTTAGGTCTTCATTGCTGTGCGCAGGCTTTCTCTAGTAGTGGCAAGCAGGGGCCACTCTTCGCTGCAGTGCGCAGACCCCTCATTGTTGTGGCTTCTCTTGTTGCAGAGCACGGGCTCTAGGCATGCGGCCTTCAGTAGTTGTGGCGCACAGGCCTAGTTGCTCCGCAGCATGTGGGATCTTCCAGGGCCAGGGCTCGAACTCATGTCCCCTGCATTGGCAGGCGGATTCTTAACCACTGCGCCACCAGGGAAGCCTTGTCTTTCTTTATAAACAACCTTTCCCCAATGTTCCTTTTCCTTTTCTAATAGTAGTAACAATAACTTACCACAGGAATGTGACGGGTACAATGCAACCAAATTTTTATCCTACTCGATTCTGGAAACAATTCCACAAGCTAGATAGAGCAGGAATCATTACACCCATGTTTAAGATGAGAAAACTAAAGTTCAAAGAGCTTACTGATCAAAATTGCACAGTAAATAAGAGGGGATTTATTTAGTACTTATTTACAGTCTTGCTCCTCCCTTTCAAACCTAATCAGTTTGTAAGCCCCAGAGAAAAAAGACTTGTTCTCACTGCTTTGTCCTCAGGGACGACAAAGGTGCTTAAAACACAACAGGTGGGGTTTGCCTGGTGGCTCAGTGGTTAAGAATCCGCCTACCAACGCAGGGGACACGGGTCCGAGCCCTGGTCCGGGAAGATCCCACATGCCACGGAGCAACTAAGCCTGTGCGTGCCACAACTACTGAGCCTGCGCTCTAGGGCCCGCGAGCCACAGCTACTGAAGCCCGCGTGCCTAGAGCCTGTGCTCTGCGACAAGAGAAGCCACTGCAATGAGTAGCTTGTGCACGGCAACGAAGAGTAGCCCCAGCTCAACACAACTAGAGAAAGCCCCAAAGCAGCCATAAAGAAAGAAAGAAAGAAAATAACTTCCCTTCTAAAAAAAAAAAACACAACAGGCTTTCAATAAATATTTGTTGACTGAATTGATTTGAAAATACAGCAGACCAACAGCAAAAAACACAAAGGAAAAAAGCTCCTTCCCATTATCATGGCATAATAAAAGAGAGATTTAAAACAGGCTTCTACTAGTTAGAAAGGCTATACTAATTGTATTGACTCAATTCCACTGGCATGTAATGCATTTTACCTAAGAAGAATTTAAGTAAGGGAGGTGAAGTAGGTTTTTATTTCTGATGTCACATTCATGGCATGTACTGACATAAACCCAAGGCTTAAACTGCAAGTTTGAAACTGATCAAAAGTTTTTATTAAAAGCAAAAACTAACAAAGCATTTTCTTGAGTTTTGACTCTGGCTAGAAAAATGTCTGAATATCAGTTCCTTCTGTTATTTTCAGCGGCTGACGCTGCCGTATATACGTTCTCCAATATATTTTTAATATACCTTTAAGCAAAGATTAGTTAACCCTTTTAGTAAATAAAACTTTCAATAACCATTAGTCAAAACCACAGCCCAATAACTCACCACCCTTCCCCACCTCCAGGGCTCCATAAAATTGCCATTCTTCCTAGGCACAAGGTAATCACAGCATACCATGAGACAAGGTGATGGAACCAATGTTCAGTATGGCAATTGTTTGTGGTCCTAGAAACTCCAGTTCCTTTTAAATCAGGTGCTCTAACTGAAAATATTTCCATTATTTTTCTCCAATATTTAAATTTCAGTGAATCACAAGCTGTTGGCAGTGTTATGATAAATAACTGCAATAGGCGTGAGGTAACGGATAGAGCCCTGGATTTGGAATACGGTTTACTCTACTATTTCCTATCCAGGTTAACTGTGTGACCCCCCGCAAGTCAGTTAACATTTCAGAGGCTGTCAATTTAACATTTTACAGCTGTAAAATGAGAGAACCACCACCTCACAGAACTGCACAGTGAAAATTCAATTATATAACATATATGAACAGTTTTCAAAAATAGCACTGTGGGAATTCCCTGGTGGTCCAGTGGTTAGGACTCCACACTTCCACTGCAGGGGGCAAGGGTTCAATTCCTGATCGGGGAGCTAAGATCCCTCAAGCCAGGCAGGGAGACCACAAAAAAAAAAAAAAAAAAAAAGCACCGATAGCACTGTTATCCCTACACAGTATTACTAACACAATCAGAGATTCTCAGAGTAAATCACTTCCTTTACGAGATATCAAACAAAGTAATAAAGTACAAAGGGGTTTATCTGCCTACTTGACTAGGGTGGGAATTTTACCTATATAACTTCAATAACCTTCCCTGATTCATGTAAAGGGGTCCTGGTTGTCCTCATTTCCAAGACTTGAAAGACTAACCTATCTTTCAAAAGGAGTATCTGCAATGGCTTTTATTTTAAAAGCTTTACCTTAAGCTGAACCTAGTCTTCCAACGGGGCATACACAAGGTTACCACTAACAAAATGTGATCAAACCCACAAAATTCACCAGTTGCAGTAAGGATCTACTACCTCTCCTCCCTCAAACTGGCTTCAATTCTATTACTTCTGTAGCTTTCTAGAAGCCACTAGGTTTCTGGTTTCTTTATAAAGCAGATCCTTCTATTAATGGACATTTGCTTTCAACTCTGCGTTTTCAGCAGAAAACGATTTGAGGGGAATAGAGGGCGTGGAACCGGGCGGCTGGATGAAGTACTGTGGTCTTTTTCTGCGTGCAATGGATGAAGAAGCTGCTCACTGCCCTCTAAATCACTTTCTCTCCTCCGAGATTCTAGCGGTGTGTGAACTACCATTCTACCATCCGCACCGGTTCTGATTCCTTGATCACAGCCGCGACCCATACGGACTTCGAAGCAAATTCGATCCCTTCCCGGTTTCCTGGGGAGGGGGGCTCACTTCTTTCCCATAGGCCCATCCCCCCTCCAGAAAAATGACTGGAGATTAGCGCCCTGAAGCCAACCGGGACTGACGTTTAAGAGTTGGACAATAACCTCGAGGTTTCAATAGAAACCCCGTCCTCCTCGCCTTGGCTCCGAAGCCTCCGATCTGCCCAGCTGGGATGCAGAGGTATGAGGGAAGACAGGTTTGAAAAGTGGACTTTGACCCGATCTGGTTACCGTAACCGGATCCCCAGGGACCTGCCCCTGTCAGGGACTGGCCCGGCGGGCTCCCCCGAGGAGGCGACTCCACGCCCGGGCACAAAGGGGCGCAAAGCAGCCGAGACAAAAGGGCCCAGCCAAGTCGCGGTGGGCGGAGAGGGCGAGCCTGAGCGAGGCGCGCCGCAGGCGGAGAAGCCAAGGCGGACGGTTGTGGGAGGGCGGAGGAGGAGGCGGCGGCCACCGCCCGCCCCGCCCTGGCTCGAAGCGACCACGGCCCGGCCGTTACCCCGGCCCGCACCGCCACCCTCTCGCGGAGCTGAAAGCGTGGCCCGAGCCTACCAGGCGCCCGCAGCCCGACTCCGTGCACTTTCCGCTCACTTTCCCTTGCTTGCCGAACTCACCCGGGGTGTCGCCGCCGCCTCCTCAGCCTCCACAGTGGTTTCCCCCGGAAATCCTACCTGGCCTGCCGGCCGCCAGGCTGCAGCTAGAGACTTCGGCCCCCGGGGAGATGGGGGGTGGGGGGGGAAGGGAGCCGGCGGTACAGTGAGGGGTAGGAAGTGCCGCCGCGGAGGCTCATGGGACTTGTAGTTCCAGGAGGAGCCAGCTGTGCCGCGGGCCGGACAAAATGGCGGGAATCTCTCGCCCTTAGTTCTGGGCGGTCGGCCCCACACGGCTTCTCTGGGCATGCGCCGCCGCTTGTAAAAGAGTTTGGGCACCTTTCCTGCTATGGAGGAGGGCAAAGGTCTTTGGACTTGGGAGGAGAGAGTTCAATGCTGGGCTCCAGGGAGTGCCTAAGGAGGGAGCTGATGAAGGTGTGCTGTTATAAAAGTCTGTGTCCAGTCCCTGTCTGGCTAAAGTTCACTTATAATCTCTGCAAAGGAAAAAAATCAAAACTCATCAAACTACACACTTTAAATATATGCTGTTTATTGTTTGCCATTTATACTCCACTAAACCTGAAAAATAATATAGTCAAAAAATTGTCCAGTGATTAAGACTGCGAGCTCCCAATGCAAGGGGCCTGGGTTCCATCCCTGGTCGAGGAACTAGATCCTGCATGCCACAACTAAGAGTTCGCCTGCTGCAGCTAAGAGATCCCGCATGCTGCAACAAAGATCCAGTGTGCTGAAACTAAGACCTGGTGCAGCCAAAATAAATAAATAAATAAATATTTTTTAAATTTTAAAAATTGTTTTAAAAAAAGAAAGAAAATTCTTCAATGGCTTCCTAGTACCCTAGGAAAAAAGCAAAAATCACTGCATAGAAGCTCTAACTGTGAAGCTTCAATATCATCCGTGAGGAAGGGGACTAATAGGGATGGCAATTGTAAAATTACAGGTAACTAATAATGGTGGTAACAGTAGTAGTAGCAGTAAAGTAGTAATAATAAAACTGCTGGGACTTCTCTGGTGGTCCAGTGGTTAAGAATCTGCCTTCCAACGCAGGGGAAGCGGGTTCGAGCTCTGGTCTGGGAACTAAGATCTCACATACCACAGGGCAACTAAGCCTGTGCTGTGCAACTACTGAGCCCTTGCACTCTGAAGACTGCCCGCCACAACTAGTGAGAAGCCTGCATGCTGCAATGAAAGATCCCACGTGCCGCAACTAAGACCCAATGCAGCCAAAAAACCCCCAAACAAACAAACAAAAAACAAACAACTGCTACTTTTTCTTGAACATCTGCCATGAACCAGGTATTTTACATATGTCTTAATTAGGACTCCCCCCAGAAAACAGAACCAAGACAGCTACTAGTTGCAGGTAATTTACTTGGAATGTGATCCCAGGGATTTAATGTGAAAGTACAGGGTAAAATAGGGAAGGAAGAAAGTCCAACACAAAAGATGCATTACCAAGGTGTTCATTGCTCTGGATACCTGGGGCTAGATCCTACCAAAGCCATCTGAGGATTTCCAACAATGCTTCTCAGCATGGTCCTCCTAAGGACTGCCACGAAGAAGCATTTATCCATTGACTCCCATCCCCCATTGTTTAGGATGGCCCAGGGGCATCAACTCCCCTCCCATTTCTGGGCAGGCTTCCACTGTACTGTTTTCTGCAGCTTCATCTAGAATCTAAGGTAAGGCTGAGATGACAGAAGGCAAAAGAGGTCCCACACCATCCCTTGCAAGACTCAGATTTGCCCATGTTCTACATTCGATCCAGTCTATCACCTAGTCTTCAGTAATGGCTGGCTACAAACAATCTCAGTGGTGCTCATAATTCTTTGCAAAATGTACATTGTGCCATATGCCTTTTGTGCCCTATAACACACAATACTCAACCATATGGGTGATTCTCACAAATAATATTAAGTGAAAGAAGCCAGACCAAGTAGTGTATATTGTATGATTTCACATAAATAAAACACAAAGCAGGCAAAAATAGTCTGTTGAAAGTTGGGATAGCAGCTACCCTTCCAAGTGGAAGAACAGTGTCTGGAAGAGGGTGAAAGGACATTTTCTAAATGCTGGTAATACTCTGGTTTTTGATCTGGGTGCTGGTTACATGAGTATATTCAGTTTGTAAAAATTAATCAGTGGGGTATGTATAATTTTCTGCATATGTATGATACTCCTGATATAATTTTTAGCTGGAAGGTGGCCTCTCTTGTCTTCTGAGAGACCAATTAACCGTAAAGACTATTTCTAACTATTAATATTTCTGGATCTGGGGCTTTGGGGCACTACTGCAACATAATGTTAATTTAACAGCACAGGCTTTGGCAATAGAGAGTTGTTCTGTCCCTTTCTGTGTGCAATTGGCTAAGTTATTTAAACTTGTTAAGATTCAGTCTCCACACTCCTGTTTCTCTTCAGATCGAATACATTTTTCACCTTTTACTAAAAAAAAAAAAAAAAATTCAGTTTTCTCGTTGTACCATAGGAAACATAATAGTACCTAATATATAGGTTGGTGTGAGAATTAAAGTAACCCATAAAGTACCCAGCACTGTACCTGGTTTAATGCTAAAAAAATATTAATAATAACTGTTATGGTAGGCAATATTAGTTTTCATCTTTCTATTTTTTTTAAGCTTCCAAGTTTTCAACAGTGAACATTGACACAGGCTGCAGGTGCAGGAATGTTCATTGTAGCACTGTTTGAAATGGAAAAAAAATGGAGACAATCTAAATATCCATCTACTGGATAATGGGCACATTAATTGTGATATATTCATAATATAGAATAATTCAAAACAGTTAAAATGAATAAACTCAAGCTACTGGTTATCAAAATGGATAAAACAAAATGTTGAGGGGGGAAAAAGCTGTAGAAAGATAGATACAGCTTGATACCATGTATATAAAATTTCACAACGTGCCAAACAACACTATGTACTGTTTAAAGGTTCATATATACATTGTAAAAATATAAAATCATGTGTGGAAATAAAATATTCAGGTAGGTGATTACTTCTTGAGGAGGAAGGAAAAGATTGGGTGAAAGGGAGGATACATTGGGGCTTAACACGTCTCTTTTTAATCTTAAAAAAAACTAAGGAAATAAGGCAAAAGGTTAAGATTGGACAAAGTTGGTGAAAGGTACTTGGATGTTACGTAAACTTCTTTTTTTTTTTTTGCGGTACGCGGGCATCTCACTGTTGTGGCCTCTCCCGTTGCGGAGCACAGGCTCCGGACGCGCAGGCTTAGCGGCCATGGCTCAGGGGCCCAGCCGCTCCGCGATATGTGGGATCCTCCTGGACCGGCGCACGAACCCGCGTCCCCTGAATCGGCAGGCGGATTCTCAACCACTGCGCCACCAGGGAAGCCCCAACATAAACCTCTTTTTATCTGCTTCTTGAAATAGTTCTCTATTTAAAAAAAAAAAAAAAAAAAAAAAAAAAAGCAAGCATGGAGCAGAGCAGTGCGCAAAATACTCTTTTTTTTTGTAAGGAAAAACAATGTATTTATATCAACAACTGCTATTATGCCAACCTGAAATCAACTCCGCGATATGTGGGATCCTCCTGGACCGGCGCACGAACCCGCGTCCCCTGAATCGGCAGGCGGATTCTCAACCACTGCGCCACCAGGGAAGCCCCAACATAAACCTCTTTTTATCTGCTTCTTGAAATAGTTCTCTATTTAAAAAAAAAAAAAAAAACAAGCATGGAGCAGAGCAGTGCGCAAAATACCCTTTTTTTTTGTAAGGAAAAACAATGTATTTATATCAACAACTGCTATTATGCCAACCTGAAATCAATGGCTTTGGTGGGGAAGTGAAGTATTGGGTTTTGTTTGTGGGGTTTTTTGGTGGCACCGTGCGGCTTATGGGATCTTAGTACCCCAACCAGGGATTGAACCCTGTAAATTTCATTCTTTTTGGTGTTCAGCTCTATGAGACAAATGCATATACCTGTGTAACCGCCACCATAATCATTTAGGTAAGAACTGTTCCATCACCCCGGAATATTCCGTTGTGCTATCTTTTGTAGTCAGCGCCTCCTCCTCACCCAACCCATGGCATCTACCGATCTGTTTTCTGTTCCTATAATTGGGGTTTTTCCAGAAAGTCATATAAATGGAATAAAAAACAAATAGCTTTCTGAGTCTGGCTACTTTCACTTAGAATAATGCATGTGCGATTCATCCATGTTGTCTCATGTCTCGGTATTTTGTTCCTTTCTACTGCTGAATAGTATTCCATTGCAGTGATGTACCATAGTTTGTTTTTCCATTTACCAGTTTTAGGGCATTGGGATAGTTTTCAGTTTTTGTTGACTGTGAATAAAGCTCCTATAAACGTTTGTATACAGATTTTTGTGTAAACAGGTTTTTATTTCTTTCAGGTAAAGAACTAGGCATGGGATTGCTGAGTTGTAGGCTAAATGTATGTCCAACATTATTAAAAAAACAAAAAAACAACCAAACTCTTTAACAAAATGTTCACACCATTTTGCATTTCCACCAGCAAGAATTGAGAGCGTCACTTGCTCTGCATGCTTATCAGCATTTGGAATTGTCAGTTTTTTTGAAAATTATTAGGATTTGTTTTAAGCCATTCCAACATGTGTGTAGTGGTATCTCAGCAAAATCTGCATTTCCCTAATGCATAACAATATTCAGCCTCTTTTTTTTTTTTTTTGGCCTTGCAGCATGCCAGGCAGGATCACCAGGGAAATCCCTATCTGTACATCTTCTTTAGTGAAGTATTTTTATTAGTCTTATGCCCTTTTTATTAAAATTTATTTATTTGGCTGCATTGGGTCTTAGTTGCGGCACGCAGAATCTTTGTTGCAACGTGTGGACTTCTCTCTGGTTGCGGCGCAACGGCTCTAGACCACCAGGGAAGTCCCATGCCCATTCTTTTACTGGGTTATTTTCTTATTATTGAGTTTAGTGAGTTCTTCATATATTCTAGGTACAAGACCTTTATCAGATATGCAATTTGCAAATGTTTTCTCCCAGTCTGTCGTTTGTCTTTTCATTCTCTTAACAATATCTTTCACAGAGCAGAATTTTAAAATTTTGATAAAGTCCAATTTGTCCTTTTTTTCCCGCCTTGTGAATCATGTCATATCTGAGAAATCTTTGCCTAACCTGAGATCACAAAATGTTCCCCCTAAGTTTTCTTCTGGAACTTTATAGTTTTAGGTTATCATTTATTTTTTTTCCAAGGATAGATGCATATTCTCTTATATCCATATTCTATACCTGCAGGAATACACAAGCTTTTCTCTGGGGTGGGAAAATCATGTGATTTGAACGTGATAGAGAAACTGACTCTAAACTGTATACCCTTTTGTGCTATTGAATATTTCCTTAAATGTACACATTACTGTACCTTAAAAACAAAAACAAAATAGGGAATTTTTTAAAAAAGCTAAGATCTCAGGACCTCCCTAGTGATGCAGTGGCTAAGACTCTGCACTCCCAATGCAGGGGGCCTGGGTTCAATCCCTGGTTAGGGAACTAGATCCCACATGCCCAACGAAAGATCCTGAGTGCTTCAACTTAGACCTGATGCAGCCAAATAAATAGATAAATAAATATTAAGAAAAAAAAAGGCTAAGATCTCAATATGTGTTGGGGACTACTGAAACCCAGTTCCACTAACACAGTTTAAAATCACCACAATGGTTGCTGGACTGAATGACTTGACCATAGTTTCAAATCCTGAGATCTTTTCTTTCACAAACTGTGAAGGGCTCCCAAATCCTGGCAGTCCTTACTGGGCTGAGAACCAAGTCCAATTAACCAGCAAAGAATTAACTGGGCCAATCACTCAGTAAAATGCAAATGAGTGACTCTGACTATATAAAGCTTCCTTACCCTTGCTTTGAACATTGCACAATTGAGGCTGTGGATATTGCTGCCACCTGCAGGCCACATATGTCAACAGCAGTTCATGGAAATAACCCACGGGGATCCCTCTCTCAAATGAGTCCTCTGTGGGACTCTGGATTGGAGAAACAGGGACTTATACATTTTTCTCTTTGCCCGTCAGACCTCTACTCTGCCACAAACACAAACTGGTGATAGGAGTTCCTAAGTGTGGGGACTGTGGTCTCAGATTGTCTGGGTTTGAATCCTGACTCTTGGGTAAATCAGATACCAGTCTATTCCTCAGGTTCCTCATCTATGAAGTGGAGATAATAGTAGCTCCTTTGAATAGATGTGAGGATTGAATCAGATCGTTTAAAGTGTGTAGCTGAGGCTTCCCTGGTGGCGCAGTGGTTAAGAATCCGCCTGCTGATGCAGGGGAATTAACCGGCAAAGAATTAACTGGGCCAATCACTCAGTAAAATGCAAATGAGTGACTGACTATATAAAGCTTCCTTACCCTTGCTTTGAACATTGCACAATTGAGGCTGTGGATATTGCTGCCACCTGCAGGCCACATATGTCAACAGCAGTTCATGGAAATAACCCACGGGGATCCCTCTCTCAAATGAGTCCTCTGTGGGACTCTGGATTGGAGAAACAGGGACTTATACATTTTTCTCTTTGCCCGTCAGACCTCTACTCTGCCACAAACACAAACTGGTGATAGGAGTTCCTAAGTGTGGGGACTGCGGTCTCAGATTGTCTGGGTTTGAATCCTGACTCTTGGGTAAATCAGATACCAGTCTATTCCTCAGGTTCCTCATCTATGAAGTGGAGATAATAGTAGCTCCTTTGAATAGATGTGAGGATTGAATCAGATCATTTAAAGTGTGTAGCTGAGGATTCCCTGGTGGCGCAGTGGTTAAGACTCCGCCTGCTGATGCAGGGGACACGGGTTCGAGCCCTGGTCCGGGAAGATCCCACATGCCGTGGAGCAACTAAGCCTGTGCGCCACAACTACTGAGCCTGTGCTCTAAAGCCCGCGTGCCACAACTACTGAAGCCCGCGTGCCTAAAGCCCGTGCTCCACAACAAGAGAAGCCACCACAATGAGAAGCCTGTGCACCGCAAAGAAGAGTAGCCCCCGCTACTATAAAATAAATTTATAAAGTGTGTAGCACACTGCCTGGCACTTAGTGAGCACACAACCAATATTAAGAGTTGTTGTTAGGCAAACCTGCAGAAGCCTCTCCCATTCTAAACTGACAAATTGGTTTTTTTTTTTAAATAATTACTTAAAAAAAGTAAATTTATTTATTTATTTATTTGTAGCTGCATTGGGTCTTCATTGCTGCACACGGGCTTTCTCTAGTTGCAGCGGTCGGGGGCTACTCTTCGTTGCGGTACATGGGCTTCTCATTGCGGTCGCTTCTCTTGTTGCGGAGCACGGGCTTTAGGCACGCATGCTTCAGTAGTTGTGGCAGGCGGTGTGGATATTGCTGCCACCTGCAGGCCACATATGTCAACAGCAGGTTCATGGAAATAACCCACGGGGATCCCTCTCTCAAATGAGTCCTCTGTGGGACTCTGGATTGGAGAAACAGGGACTTATACATTTTTCTCTTTGCCCGTCAGACCTCTACTCTGCCACAAACACAAACTGGTGATAGGAGTTCCTAAGTGTGGGGACTGCGGTCTCAGATTGTCTGGGTTTGAATCCTGACTCTTGGGTAAATCAGATACCAGTCTATTCCTCAGGTTCCTCATCTATGAAGTGGAGATAATAGTAGCTCCTTTGAATAGATGTGAGGATTGAATCAGATCATTTAAAGTGTGTAGCTGAGGATTCCCTGGTGGCGCAGTGGTTAAGACTCCGCCTGCTGATGCAGGGGACACGGGTTCGAGCCCTGGTCCGGGAAGATCCCACATGCCGTGGAGCAACTAAGCCTGTGCGCCACAACTACTGAGCCTGTGCTCTAAAGCCCGCGTGCCACAACTACTGAAGCCCGCGTGCCTAAAGCCCGTGCTCCACAACAAGAGAAGCCACCACAATGAGAAGCCTGTGCACCGCAAAGAAGAGTAGCCCCCGCTACTATAAAATAAATTTATAAAGTGTGTAGCACACTGCCTGGCACTTAGTGAGCACACAACCAATATTAAGAGTTGTTGTTAGGCAAACCTGCAGAAGCCTCTCCCATTCTAAACTGACAAATTGGTTTTTTTTTTTTTAAATAATTACTTTAAAAAAGTAAATTTATTTATTTATTTATTTGTAGCTGCATTGGGTCTTCATTGCTGCACACGGGCTTTCTCTAGTTGCAGCGGTCGGGGGCTACTCTTCATTGCGGTGCATGGGCTTTTTAAATAATTACTTAAAAAAAGTAAATTTATTTATTTATTTATTTGTAGCTGCATTGGGTCTTCATTGCTGCACACGGGCTTTCTCTAGTTGCAGCGGTCGGGGGCTACTCTTCATTGCGGTGCATGGGCTTCTCATTGCGGTGGCTTCTCTTGTTGCGGAGCACGGGCTTTAGGCACGCATGCTTCAGTAGTTGTGGCAGGCGGGCTCAGTAGTTGTGGCTCACGGGCTCTAGAACGCAGGCTCAGTAGTTGTGGCACATGGGCTTAGTTGCTCCATGGTATGTGGGATCTTCCCGGACCAGGGTTCGAACCCGTGTCCCCTGCAATGGCAGGCGGATTCTTAACCACTGCGCCACCACGGAAGTCCCTGACAAATTGTTTCTCGACACACGGTAGTGTAAGAAACGACTGTGTGTCAAGAGAAGACCTTTAATACCTGGCTCCACCACTTACAACCTGTGACCTTGGGCAAGTGTCTTAACCTCTCTGAACTCTACTGGCCTCACAGGTAGTTTTGGATATTACATGAACTCATCTATGTAAAGCACCAACCACAGTGCCTGGCATGGAGTGGACAGTTAATAAATAGAGTGATGATTAACACAGGAATAGTTACCAAATATAGCCAAATGTTGAACAGCTCAGGTTGCAAACAGGCAGGCCACAGGCGGTCACTAACCTACAGATATTTTGGTTGGCCCTCAGTGTGTTACAATTTTTAAATTACTTGCCAGCATTAAAAACAGAAATTTCACATGTAAGTCGATTCTTAACTTCTGTTTTATTTATTTATTTTTTGCGGTACGCGGGCCTCTCACTGTTGTGTACTCTCCCTTTGTGGAGCACAGGCTCCGGACGCGCAGGCTCAGCGGCCATGGCTCACTGGCCCAGCCGCTCCGCAGCATCATATGTGATCTTCCCGGACCAGGACACGAACCTGAGTCCCCTACATCGGCAGGCGGACTCTCAACCACTGCGCCACCAGGGAAGCCCTTAACTTCTGTTTTATAATGTGAAGCTCTATGTATCACACCAGATCTACAAGAAAGATGGCATATAACAGAGAAATCTAATTTCTTTCAAGGGAGCCACGTAATGCTCCCTGAAGAAGTGATATTGAAGCTGAAACATGAAGGTTGAGTAGGGGTTAGCCTAATAGAGTGGGGACGATGCTCCCAGTAGAGGAACTGGCAGGCCTAAAAGCCTTGATTCAGGGAGATTAGTGCCTCCAGGGCACTTCTGGAAAGTCTGGTGGCTGGAGGACAGTGAAGGGAAAGGTGGGAAGAAGATGAAGCTCCAGTTAGCACCTTAAGGATTTTGGACTTTATCGTGAGGATGAATGTAGTTCAAGGCTGGAAGCTGGGAGGTAGCCAACAGGTAGCTGGTAGCCAACAAACTGAGGGGCTAGACAGGGTCAGATGGATTAGGGTCACGGGTCAACAGTGAGCAGCTGAGAAAGCAGAGGAGTACTAGGGCATTATAGGATCCCTATCTAGAAACTCTGGGCATACATAGCATAGCCTGTCAGGTGTGGTCTGGCAAAGGGCAGACTTTACAAAGACCAAGCTAAGCAGGACGCCAGGGTGAATTTCTTATGTTTATTTTAATAGTGGAAAAATGAGAAGAATTAAGATTTGGCCAAGGACATATGGCAAATGACATACAGAACTAGATTCACAACACCTATCTCTAATTTGCTGCTTTTCTCAATATATTAGTTTTCTCAAGGTGAATAAACTCAGCACCAATACTGTGCTGTTGATAATTATATAGGTCATTTATTGAGAGCTTGCTAAATGTTAGGCTCTGTGTTTATGTGCATTATTATCTCATTATTTCATTCAGCTAACAAATATAGTCCACCCAAAATATTATGTATCAAGGGACTGTTAGGCACTGGAGACACAGGAATGAATGAGACAGACACCATCCCTATCCTGTGGAAGCTCACAATCCGGAAAGGAATTGAGTAGCTGAAGAAGTAATTACAAAGGGTAATTGGCAGACACTGTAGTGAGAGTACAACAGTGAACCCAACCTATCATGGGTGGCAGGGAAGGCTTTCTGGAAAAAGTGACAGTCAAGCCGAAAAGGCAGGAGTGAAACTCAGGGGAACACTGTTCCAGGAAAAGAGAACAGCACATGGAAGGCACTAGTCTCACCATAACCTGATGAAACAGGCGTTATGATTATCCCCTTTTCACAGATGAGAAAACTGAGGTTCTAAGAAGAGATGAAGTAACTGACCCACTAGACGGCGCTGGAGCCAGGATGTAAGCCTGGATCTACCTAGACCAAAGCTCATTCTCTTAGCTGCTAAACTAGATATTTCTATTAGTTTTTATGTTCCTTCAAAGGGTCATGTGAGTGGAATGGAATATTAACTGAGATGCCTGCAATGCAGGAAGTTGAAATAATGGCTTACAAACTATGCAAGCATGTCTGTGTCAGGTTTAGCTGTTTTGGAATGACAGCTATTTAGTGACACAGCTCCTGTCCTAATGTCTGAATAGATGTTCAGTTCAATTGAATATGGTTCAACAGCGATGTACTGAGTGCCTACTGTGTGCTAGGAATGGTGCCAGGCATTGTCAGAGTTACAGAGATGATGAGAAAAGTTTCCAGGTACTAGGCTAAAGATCATGTTAATCACTAACAAATTTATAGTTTTTTTGTTTTGTTTTGTTTTGTTTTTGTGGCCGCATGGCATGTGGGATCTTAGTTCCCTGACCAGGGTTCGAACCCATGCCCCCTGTAGTGGAAGCACAGAGTCTTAACCACTGGACCGCCAGGGAAGTCCCAGTCACTAACAAATTTTAAAAGGTAAATAACAGGGCTTCCCTGGTGGCACAGTGGTTAAGAATCCGCCTGCCAATGCAGGGGACAAGGGTTCGAGCCCTGGTCCGGGAAGATCCCACAACTACTGAGCCTGCGCTCTAGAGCCTGTGAGCCACAACTACTGAGCCCGCGTGCCACAACTACTGAAGCCCACGCGCCTAGAGCCTGAGCTCCGAAACAAGAGAAGCCACCGCAATGAGAAGCCCACGCACCACAACGAAGAGCAGCCCCCGCTCACCACAACTAGAG
>NW_021146315.1:0-16716 GCF_002837175.3 Physeter macrocephalus
TTTGCTTTAAGAAGTTATTTTTCCTCACTTTTGGAAGGCCTCAGCTTAATCTACAATGAAGACAAGCCAAGTGTTAGTGGAAATTCCCAGTCATTGTAAATAACAATGACAGTTACCACATACCGGGCAGTGCAAGATGCCAGGCACGGTGGTACACATTTTACACACATTAGCGCTAATCTAATAACCATGCAAGGTAACTATTAGTACGTCATTTTTGTGATTTTGAAACAGAACCTGAGAAAAGCTACAGGACTCACCGAGGTCACACAGCTAGCGACTGGCTGGAGCCAAGATTCTGAATCACATCCGACCAGCTCCAAAGCCCAATCCTGATGCATCCGCTTCCCAAATGTGGGCTTTTAGTCTGCTCGCCTTACGTCTGCTCATTCCTTTCTCCCGCTTTTCTCTGATACCGAGTTTCCTGGCTCTGCTCGTTGACTGGTCAACACAGCGTACCCTGAATTCAGCCACGGGCACTTCATTTTAACAGAGGAAACAGAACTCAGGCCATTCGGTGCAGGGAGCTTCAGGCCTGCCTTGATGGGTATTAGGATATATAACTATTTGCGTAATTCCTCCGGGAAACACGAGGATAAGCTGCTCACTCTTACAGAGCGACCGCAAAAGGCATGACCTACTGTGCTCCTTTGAATTATCTGGTTCAAAGCTAAAAACATGCTGGTGGACGTTAAAATTCTTGAGGTCACATATCACATTTTGGAAAAGAACCTGGCACCCTTCATCCTCAAGTCAAAACCTTGCACAGGCCTGAAACTTGACAGGTGTTTGTTAAGTGAGTTTACCTTTGAACAGGTTTCTCTTAAAAACAGGAGCCTGTGCTAAGTTGAGGCAAGGTGACCAGGATGCCAAGGCATGAGGAACGCATGGCTGTGCAGAAGCAGAAAAAGGAGGCACTGCTTGGTTGCGGGTATGAGGGGGTCATTTTAAGGCTTCCTGGATTGTTACAAATTGTCCTGGCCATGCTTCAGGACTACAGACATCTGGCACTGAAGTCTAGTACCACTCTGACCTCAGAAACTTTCTAAACTCTCTGGGAAGAGAAACCTGGCCATGGACGTGAGCTGATGCTATGAGGCCTTTCCAACTCTAAGGGTTAAGAGGACTGGCTCTGAAGGCATGCTGTCCAGGTCAAAACTCTGACCTGGACACCAGGCAGCTATGTGACCTGGGGCATCGGGCTCGCCTTCCTGAGCCTCATTCTCCCCACCATTGAAATAGGTAGATGTTACGACCTCACCACCGGATTATCTCCGGGGCTAAGTTGCCCCCGTAAAGCATTTCGCGTAGTGCAGTGAATGTGGGCTATGGAACTGGGCTTTCATCCTGTCCTGTCCATGAAGTCTTAACGCATCTAGTAAAAGAAGGAGTCAGCACTGGGGGCTGGGATTAACACAGACACGGAAGAGCCTTGCCCTTGCGGAGCTGAGAGTTTATATTCAGGATTTCACTACTAAGACCCAAGATCTCGAGCAGGAGACTCTACCTCTCCGTGCCTGAGCTTCTGCGTGTGCAAGGACAGAGTGGATGGCAGGGAACCTTCCAATGCAATGTGTCCCTGAGCCTGGACGTTGGCTGGAACTTAATTACAGACAGAAGGAAAGAATGATTAGTCACTTCCCTGGCAAACATGGGAAAGTGATCATCTCCTTTTATTAATAGACCAGGCTACGCAAGCCATAAAAATAGGGTGGCTTCAAAATTGAAGTTCTTTGAATTTGGGTTTTTGTTGCATCCGATGGAATGTGAAAAGAGAATTGTGTTATGCGTGGACTTTATATAATGATCTCCTATCTCATGCGGCAAACAATTACTTATTAGTTTTCGTCGCCAAGGAAAGGAAAATATATTACTATTCATTTTAGCCTTTTTGTTATTGATTTTGAGAGTACAGTACTAGTTCTTAAAGAAAAAAGATTGTATTCATTCTTTCATTACAAAAGACCCAGAGCACATTACATAACATTAAAATGGGAAAAAAGCAGAAATAAAATAAGCTTATCATACTCCTCAGCCACTGTTAGTGGTGAAGCATTCAGCTTCCATTTTTCTTCTGCATGTTTTACATCAAGGATTGCATTCTTCACTCAGTGAAGGAGCAATTACCATGTTACTACATAGAGTTCATAATAATTTTTAATTGTAAAATAATATCCCAGGAGGCGTACCCTGGTTTATTTTACCATTCCCCTATTCTTGTCAGAAGGTAGCAGAGAGGGAACAAGGGATTTGGTGCCACATTTCTTAGCAGTGTGACCTTGATCAAGCCACTTAATCTCTTCAGCCTTCAGTGGCCTCAGCTACAAAAATCCGGGCTGTCCTAGTACCACTCTCGCCAGGCCATTGTGAAGACTAAATGAGATCTTGTTTGCAGAAGGCTCACCGCTCTCTGGAATATAGTAGGGTTCACTGATGTCATTGGTGACTGCAACTTTGTGACCTACATTCCAATCTGATGAACGATCTGATTCTCACAAACATCCCACCAGAAAACGCACATAAAATATCAGGCCCCATCACTCCCTCTCTCCGGGCCTGGTTCCTCATTTGCAAAGTGAGGCGGTCAGACTATAAAGTGTGACCTCGAAGGCCCCTTCCACCATGGTCCTCGGTCATTAGTAAAAGCAGCTGTAACCATTGCCGGGAAATGACCTATGGAAACATTCGGCCTTGCTGACAAAGAGAGAGCCTGGCGAAGGCCTGAGGGATTATGTACATCATTTTCTCTTTTCTCCCAGATAAACATTTGACATTTGGTTCCATGGCCTTCCTTTGAAAGGCCTCTCCTGGTTCAGTTTGTGTGCCCTTCACATCTCCATTTTTCAAATGGGTTCAGCAGCCAGTGTGCTCACCCAAGGTCTTCTTTATCCATTTCACATTTCTAATGTCACTTTGCTGCTGTGATCATTTTCCTATGTGGTCATTTAAGGAAGATAAATTGGACTGCAGATCTCAGGAGAGCAGGCATTCCTCTCAGTCAGTCCCCATGGGACAAAGATTTTTTTTTTCCCACTCTTAACACCACCTGCTTTTGCTCTCCCTAAAACCTCCCAAGAAGAGTTTTTAATTAAAAAAAAAAAGAAAATTTTGATCCCAGAGTAGTTGGATAGGCCCCCTCCCTGGTACGTGGACTGTTACCCCTAACACTCAGATTTCTCAGGTTCCCAAAACCAAGAGCAAAAAAAAAAAAATAATAAAAGAAAGGAATCTTGTGTTAGGATCAGAGGTGCCACTGTAAGGAAATAGATGTTGTCATTAGCATAGAACTGGCACCTGCCCCCTCTGACATCTTGTTCTCGGGGAATTTCAGTGGAGCCAGACACCCCACCACTCACTCATAGTGCCTGGTTGGGGTGGGGGGAACGTCCACACTATGGCATTTGGCAGGAAGCACAGGATGGAAAGAGGCCTGGCACACATGGGCACCCACTGGGAGGTGGAACACCATGAGGTCAAGTATGTAGGCTCTGAATCCTTGCAGTGTCCTTACTGTGTGACCTTAGGTAGGTTATTTAACCTCTCTGTGCCTCATTTCCAAAATGAGATGAATATTCAGAAGAGCCTCTCATAAGGTATGAGAGAACTAAATGAGTTAATGCACGTAAAAAACCGCAGAAAGTGCCAGGCACATGTTTAATAAGTTAGCACCTCATACCACGGGGGGACCACAGATTATGTGCTAAATGAATGAATCTGATCATGACTTTAAGGGGCAGTCAGTAGTAGTGGAAGGAGAGTGGAAAGGGTTTTTAGAAACAGGCCTAAGTTTGAATCCCACCTCTAATTTGTGTTTCACGTTCAGTAAATCGCGGGCCCTCTCGCACCCTGAGTGTCCTCACCTGCTCAATGGGAATGCTTCATCTGTCTTGGAGGCTGGCCGTGAGGACTAAACGAGAGAAGGTATGTTAAGTGCTTAACATAGTGCCTGGCGTGTAATCGGCCTCGGAGAACGTGAGCTCCTGCTGCAGCCCAGCCCGAGGGGCAGACTCTTCCACCAGACTCTCCCGATTTCACCTCTTCGGGAGGCGAGCACTGCCTCAGATGCTCCTGGCGTTTGCTTTCTTGCTGCCAGCCGGGCCTTGGCAGTTCTTGGGGCTTGGGTCATCAAAGCCATTTCGAGTCTCTCTTTTCCCCCAGCACCTTCCTCCTGGGGGAGGGATGCCTACCACCAGCGGGGACAGACTACGTGTTCAGGGTCGCACTGCCGCTTTCTGGCGCCTGAGCCGCTTTGCTCCTTTACAAACCGGCCAGCAAGAGCCCTTCCGCGCAGGCGCACGCGCCAACTTCCTGCCTCTCCGCAGCAGTCGGGCATCTCTCAGCCACCGAGACGTGGAATGAGACACGAAACGGTCCTCGTGAAGCCAGCGGGGGTCTTGTTCTCTGTTCTCCTCCTGTTCACCTCTGTGGAGGGTAGGGACCATGGAACAACCATTTCTCCCTGGGACTGTGCCTTCCAGTAGTTTCTCCTCCTCCTGCTGTTTTGCTGCGTTCTCTTTTCCCCCGAGCCTGGCCATCTCCCCAGGCCGGAATGAGCCCCTGCATACCCCATCCCATGTCCACCTCCCTGGGCGACGCTTCAGGGCCCAGCTCAAGTCCCATCCTCCTCCCGAAGACTTCTAGAGTTTACCAGGTTCCAGAGAGCTCTCTCCCCGAACTTCCAAAAGATTTAAACTTCATGTGGCTCCATAAGACCTTGGAAGGTGGATGTTGTGTGAATTTTCCTTTGTGTGGTGCGTCTCCGTTCTTCTGGTTTGCAAGCTCCTTGAGAACAGACAGAGAACCTTTTATATGAGACGGGGCTCTGTCAGTACTGTTCCTTCAGTTGAGGTGCTATGAATAGCTCCTATTTGTTGAGTGAGGCCAAGAGTATGTGTTTATGTATGTATGTATGTATGTGTGTATGTATCTTCCTCTCTCTCAGTTTATCTTCGCTATCTTAATTGGTCATTACAACATCCCCAGGAAGTGGCTATTGCTATGTTTATTTTGCACTTGTGTAAATTGAAGTTCAGAGAGGAAGGAAAAAAAAAGAACTTGACCAAGGCAAAACAGCTAGAATGGAAGGGGGCCCAGGACCATAATTCAGGCACACTTCCCAGGTCTATGTACCAAACACATGGTCTCTAAACTTTCTGTATTGGGTATCCCTTTCAGGAAATATGTGCATCTTTGTTTGCCATTTATAGGTTATATGTATCTACCAGACTGTCAAAACATTATGTATATCATAAAACATATATCACAAAAATATAAATAAACACATAATATAAATCTACATATAGATTGTGATCTCTAAGTACCATTTCCCACTAAAAGAAACCGGCTCCTTGGAGAAGTTTGGGGTGAGCTTGGAAAATCTTATACCAGAAAGCAGGGAAGCGATCAATTATCACTGGGGTCCCATCAAAAAAATCAAGAGCCAACTTGAATAGATTCCATTGGCCAAAAATGGGACGCTTGGAGCCACTGCAGTGGATTAAACCACATTATGTTTATTCAAATTCACGTTTATAATAATACTAAAAAAATACCCTGGTGATCACTTTTGGAGAATACTAGGTGATCAACTTATTATTTTGAAAACTGGTTAAAAAAAAAAAAAGAAGCATTATCCTACCTTTCTTATAAGAAATGTGCCTCAGGTTAGCAAATAACTAATGTGAAGATTCTCTTTACAGAAGTACTCCAGCTAATAAATGAAAACAGATAGACAGAATTAGAACACCACACTTTGTAACCACTAGTGAATTAAAGAATTTGGCAATGATCATGGAAGACTGCTGATATCACAGAAAAAGAGAGAACCAAATACTATATTCTCCCAATAGACTTCCATAACGCTATCTACAAACGGTTCTTGCCAAAATATTTAATTTCAACCTGATGAAGACTCTTGATTTTTCATTTACAGGAAACACAAGGGATGGAGGCACATGGTAAATGATACTATGCAAACAATCAGCAAAATCCAGACTGTAGAAGATTAGTCAGGAAAAACAATCCAAGTTATTTAACCAAAAAAATTGAAAAAATAGAGAAAAAGAGATTAAGAGGGGGATCAATAGATTAAAAGGGATGGAGTTAACGGACATATTTATCCATCACAATGTATGGAGTTTGTTTGAATCCCAATTCAAACTATAAAAAAATATAGGAAAATTGAGGAAATGTGAACTCTGGATATGCAATTACATTGAGGAATTATTGCTGATGCTTTTGGAGTACAATGATGGCATTGTGGTTATGTTTTTAAAGAGGGAGGACTTGTTCTTTATAGGCTTGTTTTTCAGATCCTTATATTGGAATATTTATAGCTGTAATGGTAAGTGTCCAGCCGAACACCGAGCACTGGTTATCAATTCCCGGTGCACCGGTCACCAGGCCCAGGGGAGGACTGCTAACACTTCTGCCCACTGCACCTTGGTATCTGCGTTGCCAGGAAAAATACTGGATAGAACAACACTTTCCTTGCACAGAGAAGAAACAGTAATATCAGCTTCAATAGTGGGTATATAGACCCCACAGCCATCGGGTCTCTCCCAGAAGCCAATGCAGGGCCATTAGCCTACATGCACCCCTCTCGGGGTGGAAGGACCCCAACCCCTCTCGCATGGAGTCTGAAATACTGAAGTCTGGGGGCATCCCTTGGAGGCCATTAATGTATGCGCTCAAGCAGAACAAAGGAAGATTCATTGAGCCTCAAACAGAGAAAACTATTCTCACATAAGGCGATAATAAGCCCAGTGGGCTCTTTAGCTCTTGCTAAGGCAGTGCTCCAGTGGGTCCAAAGTCTGCAGGCACAAGACGGCCTTTGCAAAATACAGTGTCTGGGATTTGCTTTAAATAATATGGGAGGAGGAGCAGGCAGGGCAAGTAGGAGGGTGAACAGAGGAGAAAAAACTAGCCATGAATCGATAATTTTTGAAGTTGGACAATGGTTTACACGGGTACATGGGAAGTTCGTGATCTTATTCTGCTTTTATATATATTTGAACGTTTAATGCAAAAAATGGCTTTGTAGTAATAACATAAAAATAAAGATAAATATAAAAAGTCAATATTTTCTTTCTTTACTTCCATTGAGTGGATTGTCTGCAGATAGCATCCTCTGGGTGTGACACACATTTTGGAGACCACTGCTGTGGTCCACTGTGCAGCATTACCTCTCAACCCAGGGCCCACAGGAAGCATGACTGTCAGAAGTGTCTCTTTCCCCCCGGGAACCAAGGACTGCACCTCATCTAAAGGCCTTCGGAGACAGAGACATGACAGCCCACATCGCCAAATCAGCAGTACTTACAGCCCTGTCATCAGGAATTCCTTCACTCTGTGGGACCTGGGTCCCTTTCATAAAAATGGAAGGAATCTGCTCTTCAGGATCCCTTCAGAAGGAAAGATTGGCATTGTTTAAAGAAAAGAAAAATCCAGTGTTTAAGAAAAAGGAAAAAGACAAAGTTCTCCTTTAAGAAATAACAAGCCTGCCAGCTTGCTCCGGGTGTGAAATAATGCCATTGGCAATGAGATTGGGGTGTTCTATCACCGTCTCAATAAACTTTCTCTCCCCTGGGTGGTATTTTATAGTTACTGCTTCTACGCCCCATTGGCACAGGCATCATTTATTGTTTGTTTACATGTTTCATTTACTCTGCTAAGGTGGGAGCCCAGTGATGCATTATTACTGTGCATGCCTCTGTGTGTGTGTGTGTGTGTGTGTGTGTGTGTGTGTGCTCACGCATGCTTGCACACACATTGACAGACTACTCAAAGACACCTGACAGGTTGTGAGTCTTCTACTTTTCACAGCTCCAGTGGCCTCCCCAGGACGACAGGCACCTCCATGGGCTCTTGGCTTAGGTCAAATGTGTCCTGTGTCCCCACACTCCCTTCTCCTCTGAGAAGGAGCAGGACAGTCCCACGGTGATGCTGGTTCCCTGTGACCGCTCACCTTCTGCACTCCCTCCTTTGACTTACCTTCCTGTATGAAGATGAAATTCCTTCCATTTCTGGGTGGAACGTCGGTTCACACAGCACTTTTCTCAACAGAGTCGTGTGAAGGAAAGAAAGCAGATGTTATTATCTGCCCTTTTTCTCCATGGGAGACCCAGCAAGGTCAAGGATGTATGCAAGTTCAAACAGCAAGGGAGGAATCCAGCCCCGGCCAGCTCCAATGGGAGAGCAATGACCACTTGCCCACTCACCAGCTCTCTGACCTGGGCTGAGTCACTAAGTGCTCAGGTTCTTCACTGTTAAAAGATGCAGATGAGGGACTTCCCTGGTGGCCCAATGGTTAAGGATCCGCACGGGACACAGGTGTGATCCCAGTTCCGGGAAGATCCCACATGCCGTGGAGCAACTAATCTCGTGCACCACAACTACTGAGCCTGAGCTCTAGAGCCCACTACCCACAACTTCTGAGCCCGCGTGCTGCAACTGCTGAAGCCCGCGCGCCTAGAGCCTGTGCTCCGCAAAGAAGAGTAGCCCCCGCTCGCTGCAACTAGAGAAAGCCTGCATGCAGCAACGAAGACCCAAATAAATAAATAAATAAATAAATAAAATAAGATGGAGATGATGGTACTTACCGCACAGGGCTGTTTCTGAAACGATACATTATTTAAAATGCTCAGCAGAATGACTGGCATGTCATAAATGTGCGATAAATGTTACCAATGCTAGTGGTCTTTTTAAAGTACCGAGTTCTAGGACTTTGTAATAACAGCAACAATAATAGGGAACTCCTAGGTAATAATAACAAGAATAATAACAAAATAAGTGACTTACTACATACCAGACACTGTCTGAAGCCCTTTTTGTGAATTAACTCATTTATTCATCACAACAGACCTAGGTAGTAGGTATTATTATTCCTCCTGTATTATGGATAAGGGGCACAGAGGTTGTTAGGTTGAAGTAACCTGATAATTTCCTTGCCTTTAAAAACAGAATTAGGCCACACTTGAACTATTTCCTCTTTCCGGCATCTTTTCTATCGTCATTCCAGATGCGTGGACCTGTGACTACCATGGGGGTCTCCAGACCCCCCACCAGCCTTTGCTCCGAGGTCACCACCTCTGTAGCATCGGCTCCCCAACTTCCCCCTCTGTTGGTGATATTACCAGTCTTATGTCCCAGGGGTTCCTTTGGTGAGGAAACTGAGGCTCAAAGAGGGTAGCAACCTGCCCAGACCTACACGGTCAGCTCCGAGGGTCCAGTCGGTGTCCTTACCTTTCCCTCCGTGTCCCTGGATGCTGTAAGAGCTCGAAGGGCCGAGCTGCCTGCTGCCTCCGGGGCCTCAGGAGGCCTGGACCATGGCACCAGCCGCTGCCTGCCTCCGAGCCGGAGGGACAAAGACACTCAGTAGGGGGCACCCGAGAGCTCAGATGGCCGGCGGCTCCCCTCCCTCCGGGCCCTGCCAGCCGGGAAGGGCTTGGAATTTAATCCTCCGCATTCCATTCTGGGTTCCTGTGACATAATAAAGCCCAAGGAGGGATCTCGAGTGACTGGTCAGCAGAACCCCGAGCGGGGTTTTCTATAGATAGCCAGGGCGTGTCTCGGGCTCGGTCCTCTCTGCGGGAGGAAAGTTCTTTCCTGCCGGGCTGGGCAGCGCCCTGTGCGGCAGGTGAGCGACGTGAGGGACTGGCCAGGCCCCGGGCTCGGGGGACTCGGTCGGACAGCAGGGGAGGGGGCGCCAGGGATCCCGGGCCAGGAGAGGGAATTCCAACTATGGAGTTTTGGAGAAAACTATTTAGTTATTTACCCTCACTGACCTCACCCCACGATGGGGGCTGAGGCTACGACGAGGCGTCCCAAATACTGAGCCTCCAGCAGCCTGTGACGCTGGCTCTGCAAAGATTCTGTGGCCTGAGCGAGGCTGTCGTTGGCGAGAGAGGCGTGTTTGGAAGGTCGGTGCGGCCGCTCCTGTGATTGGAGGTTTGGGGTTTCAGAGTTCCTTAATTTGCATGGCCAGGCGGCGTGCTTATTACAGCCCACAATAGAGGGCTGGAATTTGAAACTCTGTTTAGCTTCCAGAGTCCAAACAAACAGCATTCCTATCAATAATGTCACATAAAGACCGGCATGATGGCATGATGGTATAGAATCCTATCATGACTAATATATATATATACACATATATTTTTATCCTGTCTACCGGTGGAGAGGAATTCTCAGGAGCCATGCATATATTTTACATAAAATAAGAGCTAAGATGCCGACGGCTTTAATGATATAATTTCATCATGGGATTCTGGGCTCTTTGGTTTATGCTGCCATCAAGAACCCTGAGACAGAATTAATTCATGTAACTGGGACAAGCCCAAGTGCTGTGTTTCCATTCCCCTTATCAGTGGTCACCTATTTTAATTGCCCAAACATTTGGTGGGTAGGAAGGTGGAGGAAAGCCTGTCTGACGTATTCATTAGCTGCAGAATAAATTCCTTAGGGGCAATATACTGTTGTTGTTAAAAATATGAACAGTCAGGTCACACAGCCTCGGTTTGAATCCTGACTTGGCCTGAAAGCTCTGAAAACTTGAGTGAGTGAGTTATTGATGATCCCCGAGCCTCCATTTACTCACCTGTGATACGTGGTTGCTGAGACCTGCCTCTCAGCGTTGTTGAGAGGATTAAAGGCTGTCAGAACTTATGGGATGGATGAATACAATACCTCTGAAAGGCCTTCGGTCCAGTGCCTGGAGCACAGTAGCTGTTGATACATGGCTGCTGTATTATTAGCTGCACAGCAAAAGCAAAACATCCCTGAAATGATTCCCTGACACCATGGAGGTCCAGGAATCTTAGCCACGTCCAGCCAGGAGCTTCTCTTTTTAGCCCCTGAATTCCCCAAATGCCCCACATTTGTGAATTGTATTATTCCCAGCCAGAGAGAGCAGGGTGGCAGCCCCCGCCCTGTCTGGAATCCCAGAGCACCTCTGAGATTCTGACCTAGCACAGCTGCCTGTTGCAAATAATTTAGGAAACATGAAACAGAACATATTGCTGTTCCACAGAAAGGTCTGAAGGGTGAAATTTATGTGGCCGTCATGGATCCGCTTCCTCCTGGACCAAAAGCAGGGCTCTGTCTGGAAGAATATTGCCCTTCTGCCCCACCAGGCGAGGAACAGGAGCTCCTCAATTACAAAAGATGGGGTCCATGCAGGTACCATTTCCCCCTAAAGTCTGTTGTCATGCTGCTTTGTCCCTGGCATCTAGAAGGGCTTCTCAGTAGATGTAAACAGAGTGCCTGCCTGTTAGTAGACCTTAGCTTTGTAATTCAAAATCATGGCTTCACATCTTGCGTCCATTATAGCTTTGTGACCTTGGCACGGTCACAAACAGGTGGCACAACACCTGTTCAGAAACAGGTGTTTCTGAACCTGTCTTAAAACCTGCAAGGTGAAGAGAATGGAAAGCCCTTCACTGGGCGATTGGTTAGATTCAATAACTTATTGCATGGAAAGTGCCCCGTACAGCTTCTGGCATATGGCAGAGACCCTGTGAACCTCGTTTCTCTTCCAAACGGCCATGAAGTCTGAAGCAGAGAGGCAATGGCCACCCAGTTCCCTCCTATTATTTTCCAAGAGGAAAAAGGAAGAAGACCATAGAGCCAAGGGAAAATGCCACTTCGGAGAGAAATGTGTGGTGATGTGATGTCGCCTGCCAGGCCCTCGAGTAGTGGGGAAGTGAGGGTGGCAGAAGGGCATTGCCTGCAGCCCGTATATGACCGAGCTGCAGGGCCGTTGCCATCACCGGCAGCCTAGTTACTGACACACTACCCTTGCCGAGGCCTTCTCTGAGCACGCCAGCCTAAATGACCTGAGAAAAGATACTGCTGTTAACTGTCAAGAGTGAAAGGATATTCTAACTCAACAAAAATTTTTTTCTTTTTTGCTTGATATCTGGTCACCCTTTCCTAGCTGTGATCTCTAGAACCGGGAGTCCCAGTTCATCGGAATGGAGTTTAGAGTCTTTAGATACTCCCACCCATTTTCCTGGTCAAGCAATGGCAGCAGATAATCATTAAATGGGGGGTGGAGGGGGATGACATGGCCTGCAGACTGTTGAGGGGCCCCTGTAGGATGCATGTTGAGATTTGTCTCCGTAACTGGATGGACCCCTCCTTTTTATTTTATTTTTTTAAATTTTTATTTATTCATTTTTTAAAATTTTGCAGTACGCGGGCCTCTCACTGCTGTGGCCTCTCCCGTTGCGGAGCACAGGCTCTGGACGCGCAGGCTCAGCGGCCACGGCTCACGGGCCCAGCCGCTCCGCGGCATGTGGGATCTTCCCGGACCGGGGCACGAACCCCTGTCCCCTGCATCGGCAGGCGGACTCTCAACCACTGCGCCACCAGGGAAGCCCAGCCCTCCTTTTTAAAAGCCAAGATTTGTGTTGGATGTATGCACTCTCAAGCTTTTTCTACTTATTCTATGTGACTTTTTCTTATGTACCTCTACTCACTCTGAAAATATTTTCTCCTCACCCATGTGAGTGAACAGGTCACAGTGATTATTAGGAACTGCAAATGGAGTTGAAATTATTTGCAGGTCAACTCGGCAGATGCCAAGTCCCTGCAACAGATCTTTGGAGAGAAAGAACCCTAGCTACAAAAAAAAATAAATAAATGTAGACTTAACTTGTTTTCACCTCTAAAGCAGGTACCATGCCTGTTAAGTTTCATGTATTTCCCCACGGGCACCTAGAATAGTTCTTTCTAGTCGTTGACATTCCATAAATGGTACAGTCTGTTTACCTTCCAGATTCCAAACAAACAGCATTCCTATCAATAGGAAGAGTCTCAGAGGCAAATGGAGTGGTGAGGGCTGCAAAGAATGGATTCGCCTCTTTAGTGACTCACTGTTTGTGATTTGACACCATTATACATCCCAGAAGGCCAAGTACAGAGTTTACATGAAATCATGCCATGAGAGTGTGAATATAAAAGATGCTACATAAAATAGCTACTGGATACTCTTTCAGATTGTAATCACTGAAGAGCCCGAATCTTTACTTGGTCTGCTTTGTATCATGCCCAGCACCATGTTACATAGAAATAAATGTATAATTTTATAAAAAGTAAATGCTGTTAGAAATTGACAAGAATGCTGGAAAGATCACTGGGCTGAGATTGCCTCCATATTTGTGACGAACCAGCATGTCGCTTTGGTAAATCTCTTGGGTCTGCTGCCTCACTTATATTTGTAAAATGACCAGATCATTGCTTCCCAAACTTTTTAACCATCAAAAAAAAAAAGTTCTTGGACACCCTCCCCCATCCCACCACCTCATTCATTTGCTTAACAAATATTTACTGAGCACTTATTATGCACCAGTCACTCTACTAGGAGTGGGAATACAATTTGTGAGAAAAACAAACACATTCCTTGCCCTCATGAAGCTTATAGTCTAGTGGGAGAGACAGACACAAAATAAATGTCCAGGCAAATAAAAATGCAATTCAAAATTGTGTTAAGTGCTCTGAAGAAAAACGCAGAGATTATGAATCTAACATGGAAACCTAATTAGGGGTTGGGAGATCATAGAAAAGACCTGAGGTTATATATATATATTTTTTTCTTTTTCCGGTACGCGGGCCTCTCACCGTTGTGGCCTCTCCCGTTGCGGAGCACAGGCTCCGGACGCGCAGGCTCAGCGGCCGTGGCTCACGGGCCCAGCCGCTCCGCGGCACGTGGGATCCTCCCGGACCGGGGCACGAACCCTCGTCCCCCGCATCGGCAGGCGGGCTCCCAACCACTGCGCCACCAGGGAAGCCCCTGAGGTTGTATTTTTAATGTCATTTGAGAAACCTCATAATGATAAAAAGTTACTGCTAACTGAATAAGGCTTTAAAATTATTTGTATTTTATTAAGCACAACAGCATGTACATACATGTGGGGAAAAGGTAGTTTGCATGTCTAAGGCAGCTAGAATCCATTGAGTGCTTTCTATATGAATGTACACATGGACCCCGGGCATCCTGCAAATTCTACAGCCTCCCAGGGGACTGACGACCACTTTACCAGAATATCCCTCATCTCCCAATGCCTCTAATAGCAATTTGCAGGGGGCCTCAGGAAAGATCATAAAGAGAAGTAGCTGGTTTTCTGATCAGGATTCACAGGAACACTCAATGAAGGCCGGGTCAGCTGCCTACTCCCCAGAGGCCAACACACCCATCAGCTGATGACCACAGACGGGTCTCCCGACCAGAAGGGGAGGTCACCTGGCAAAGTTTATTTGCCTCCAGGCGGATCTGATCTAGATCATACTCCACATTCAAAAACTAAAAGTACTTTTGACATTCAGTCCTTGGCTCACCAAGTGGAGGCAGCAAGGGCCTCTTCAACACCCCCACTAAACCCCAAGATTGTCTATCTGTGTTTTATTTCCCGGGGCTCAACTGGGTGATTATATGTTACATCCCAGAAACAAACGTGTGTTTCTTCCCTATGGGTCTCTTAGCTATGTAGCTCAACTGGGTGATTATATGTTACATCCCAGAAACAAACATGTGTTTCTTCCCTATGGGTCTCTTAGCTATGTAGATGGCTATACATAGTTGATACCTGTTTCCAGATGGGTCAACCTTCCCACCGGAAGTAGAAAATTCCTATATTCTAATCCTCCTAGTATAATCAGGATGCAACAAGTTCAGATAAGAAGCTGGGTCCAGGATGGGGACGATCCCCTTGAACAGGCAAAACCACCTAAGGATGGATGAGGAATTCACATTCTGCTTGCCGACTGCCTGTCCTCTCCAGGAGGAGGGAAGGAGGAGTTTGAAGTCTGTGCAAGATCCAGGACTGAAGCTGGGGCAGTTCCATGCCTTACCTGGAGCGGATGTGCAGAAACCGAAGGTCCTTGCAGTGTTGGTGACACCTCACTTTGATCCTAATCCCTGGACAGCAGAGATGGCCCCTTTGTCACATGGCCCCTGTGGTGGCCAGCCCAGTGGGCATACAGTCACTGTTTGTTGAAAGGGTGAAGGGTCTGGAAAGGTGTTGGGGTGAGGTCACTGAGCCAGGCAAGTGGACAGAAATCAGCCTCAAATGTACCAGGAGCGACTCTGAAGGCAAAAAATAGAGGAGCGGGGCTTCCCTGGTGGCGCAGTGGTTGAGAGTCCGCCTGCCGATGTAGCGGACACGGGTTCGTGCCCCGGTCCGGGAAGATCCCACGTGCCGCGGAGCGGCTGGGCCCGTGAGCCGTGGCCGCTGAGCCTGCGCGTCCGGAGCCTGTGCTCCGCAACGGGAGAGGCCACGACAGTGAGAGGCCCGCGTACCGCAAAAAAAAAAAAAAAAAAAAAAAAAAAAATAGAGGAGCGCGCGCCAGAGAAGTCGAGCACACACCCAGCTTAGCACTCCTGTTGCCAAAGCACTGTTGCCCTTGTAGAAGGTCTGACCTCACCTTCCCTTTCAGTAGGAAGTGCCTCACATTCGTTTGAAATACAATCGCGTTTAGAATTTACTTTTTAGAGACAGCACCTGAGGACATTCCAAATATGTAAAGTGCACATTTATCTGTTACCTGGGCCATTTATGTTTTTATTTAGATCCCCTCAAAGTGTAAAACAGGATTAGAAGTGACAAAGTGCTCACAGAGAGCTGGTGATTTCAGGCAAATGCACCCCTGGAAACCATGCTCTACAACGCATATCTTCACTCAGATCTGCTCCATCCTCACCACGACCCTTGAGTCAGGCTCTGTACTTTGTTCAAATCCCACGAGCTGGTATGAGTTGGGATAAATCACTTAACCTCTCTGAGCTTCTCTGCTTTCTCTCACTTTACTGTGACCATTTCATTTATTTTTGTAATCAATTTTTGTCTTTTTGTGACATGGCAGTGAAACAGGTTCCAGGACATAAATTCAAATTTTCTCAGGGTGATTCACACGCATGATTAAAATATCAAATAGTCCAAAATGTTTTGGAAAGTAAAGAAACAGTGCCCTGGTCCACCTCTCCCCAGCCTCATCCTGCTTCCCATAGATGACAGCCTCGAACGCTTTTCTGTTTTTAGTTCTGTCTGTGGTTTCTCCTTTCATCTGCAAATTGTGTGTTTACACCGCTCTGCCTTGATCAGTAACCTTAGTAGATATTATCTATCCACTTCCTTCTAGGGTAGATAAAGTTTTAATTCTTGTCCCCGACTCCCTCCCACGTTTTGAAAGTTTTAGCTATTTTCATTTCTCTGTTACTGCTGGAACTGCAGACGAACCCCTAATTCTTGTTCCATCAACAGTCAATGATACCTCTGACTACTCATTCAGGAAGATGAAGATAAAAGCAGAAAGTCTTTCTTCCACCTCTCTACCCAAATTCTATCTATTCTGCAACCACAATTAAGTTTCCCCTGCCTGTTTATAGGCTGATTCTAAAAACTGAAAACCAGAAAAGAGTGCTTTCATTATGACTATGTATTGTTACGGAGCTAAGCAGAGTGCCATGATTACATTTCTTCCTCGTGGTTCCGATGTCATGACCCTGGTTCCACTCAAAGCAAAATGTTTCAAACATCAAGAACAAATAGTGGGCTTCCCTGGTGGCGCAGTGGTTGAGAGTCCACCTGCCGATGCAGGGGACACGGGTTCGTGCCCCAGGCCGGGAAGATCCCACGTGCCGCGGAGTGGCTGGGCCCGTGAGCCATGGCCTCTGGGCCTGCGCGTCCGGAGCCTGTGCTCTGCAGCGGGAGAGGCCAAAAT
>NW_021146315.1:16926-25000 GCF_002837175.3 Physeter macrocephalus
CCCTGGTGGCGCAATGGTTGAGAGTCCACCTGCCGATGCAGGGGACACGGGTTCGTGCCCCAGGCCGGGAAGATCCCACGTGCCGCGGAGTGGCTGGGCCCGTGAGCCATGGCCTCTGGGCCTGCGCGTCCGGAGCCTGTGCTCTGCAGCGGGAGAGGCCAAAATATGGCCACATGTTAGTTTAGTTCCAATATGGACTATGACTTCTTTGTACATTTTGTTTTGTTTTTCCTGGAGTTTCTGACTGTCTTTTTTCTTGTTGGTAGAAGAAACATATACCTTCTTTATGATATTCCACTTCTATTCACTCTACTCATTTCTTAAAATCTGTTCCATTCTTTTTTGTTGTTGTTTTTTTTGCGGTACGCGGGCCTCTCACTGTTGTGGCCTCTCGCGTTGCGGAGCACAGGCTCCGGACGCGCAGGCCCAGCGGCCATGGCTCACGGGCCCAGCCGCTCCGTGGCACGTGGGACCTTCCCGGACCGGGGCACGAACCCGTGTCCTCTGCATCGGCAGGCGGACTCTCAACCGCTGCGCCACCAGGGAAGCCCCTGTTCCATTCTTCTTGAAAATGTTTTTTTTCTTAGAGTCCATTGATATTCTCTTTTAATGTGGACTAAGGCTTGCAAGGTCAGCTGACACCTGGCAACAAGGAATTTCCTGGGTAAATTATATACTTTCTTATATTAAAAACTTTCCCTTTTCTGGGATTTTGCCATAGCTTTGCTGAAGTTGACACACTCCAGTAACTTCCTCAGAAAAGATATATAGAGGCAAACTTTATTTATTCTGTAATATCTGAAACTGACTTTATTAGGTGCTCACACTTAAATGTTTGTTTGGCTTGATACGGAATTCTAGTTTGAACATAGTTTGTTCTCAGAACTTCAAAAAACTTTACTGCATTTTGGCATCTGTGGTTTTGAATTTGAAATCTAATGCCAGTTGGATTCTTTTCTCACAGGGGACTTATTTTTTCTCTTTGGAAACTCTTAGAATTTTCTGATTCCCAGTGTTCTGACATTTCACAGTGAGTGTGTCTAAGCAGAAGAATTGTTTCTTTTTTCTCACTGGGCATTTGGTAGCCCTTTTGTTTTGAAAACTCTGAGCCTTTTCTTTGATTATTTACTGTTATTTTTCCTTTGTGTTTTCCTTGTTCTCTGTTTTGAACAGCTAAAAGGCAGATGCTGGACTCTGTAACTGATCTTCTGTATCTTTTTTCTTCATATTTTCCATCTTATTTTCTTTTTCCTCTACGTTCTAGAAGATTTTCTCAACTTTATATTCTATCATTTCTATTAAACATTTAATTTGGCAATCACTTTCTCTACTATCTGAGAATTCCTTCTTGGTTTCTGATTGTTCCTTTTCCTTACCATTCTGTTCTCATTTATACATGCAATATCTGTCCAAATCTTCCTGGAGTAGGGTGATTATCCTAGTTTGGGCTGCTATAACAAAAATGCCGTAGACAGGGGGCTTCAACAACAAACAAATAAATCTCGCAGTTCTGGAGGCTGGGATGTCCAAGATCAAGGTGCTGATAGGTGCAGCATCTGGTGAGAGCTCAACCCTCATGACCTAATCACCTTCCAGAGGTCCCACCTCCTAGTACCATCACCTTAGGGGTTAGGATCTCAACATACAAATTGTGAGGGGACACATTCAGTCCATAATAACGATTGTATATCTTGATGGTGTATCAGGGATAGTCATGGTTTATACCTGTTGTCCTGGCATAATTATTAACATCTCCCCATATTGCTTTCAAAATTATCCCAGGTTGGATGATAAATTACACAGTCTCTTTACTGTGAAGTTATTGAGAATTATTTTTAAACTCCTCTTCTGTTCTTGAATTATTTCTATTTCTTCAGGGTGACATTTTTAGGTTGTTATTTTTTAATCTTGAGTGTCCATTGATATTTAAGAATGAGGAGTTAGGGATTGGGGGCTCTGGGTCCACAGAGCTTGCTGAATGGGGGACTTGAGTGTGGATAGATAGGGAATTGACTTCTGTTCTGAAGACTTCTGCAGGAAAGAATAGAAGAACTGTATTCTGGGGTACCAATAACCATAACAACTGTCCAAGTTCTTCTCAGACCATTTGTTTAATTTCTTTAGGAATACATGAATTTGGGGGCATGATGATGATAATTTCTTGGCTGTCATGCATTCTGGGAGGGCCAGAGTGGGGAGCAACCATTTCATATACAGACCTTTGACCTTTAATCAGTGCCTCTTTTTTCAGTTCTAGTTCTCAGTCCTCCCTTCTGCCTTACCTGGGAAGTCAGGTTCTGCTGGGCAAATGGACTCCATCCTCCACTGCAAACCCCATCAAAGTTTCTCACATGCACGTTTTGGCTGCCAGAAATTTGCTAAAATCACTCATCCACGGACAGCGCCCCCTCTCCATGCTCTTGGCTGTTATGAGTCTATGCTTTTCTTCCTTTACTATTTGTGTGGGAGGTGTCAGGGGGGAGGAGATGTGCTCAATCCATCATCTTTATTAGGAAGAGAGTTGTACCTTCTCTCTTTTTTAATCTTTTATAGTGAGGATAATGATACCTTCCTATTATTTTTCTGGCAGAGATTTTAGGTTGAACCTCAATATCCATTCTCCTTCATTTGTAATAGAGCCCCCATTTTTAGCTGGTATATGGCAACCAGGGAAAATCCTAGCTTCCCTTGCAAATCCATGTGACTAAGTTCTGGTGAAATAGGATGTAAGTGAAATAGGCCTTGTAGCAGCTTCCTGGAACTGTCTCTAGAGACAGGAAGCATGTGCCTTTGGCACTAACTTGGGTCATGAGCTTGAGGCTACATAAAGAGCCTAGGTTTCTGACACTGTGGAGCCCAATACCAGCCCTGGACCAAACATCAAGACATTTATGGAACAGAGAAAATTTGTTTTAAGGCATTGCTATTTTCAGTTTTCCTTCACTACAGCCAAACCAAAAGCTAACTCATGCAACCTTACAAATGATCCGGGAGGTACCAAAAAGATGAAAAATGTGAAAGTGATTTGTAAACCGTAGAGAGCTATAGAAATGTCAGATATTATTATTACGTCTTACACGGAACTCGATTTTAAGCTCTTCTTCTGGACTGATTACTTTTCAAAGGAAGCCCCCTTATTTATTTTTATCGTCAACAGCAGGCATAGAGAAGTCGATATAGTTGTTTATTAAAATTATTTCCATAGTATTAGTTCTTTGAAATAATTTCAAAACCATCAAAAGACAAAAGAAAAAGTGTTAAAATACTTTCAGCTTATTAATTTCCCTGTATAATAAAGAGCCTCTGAAAACAGAGAAAAAAGACCGAAGAGACCAAGAACTTAATAGGAAAAAATGAGCTTAGGACATGACACTGAAGACAAAATGCAAATTGTCCCAAAATATATGAAAAGGCACTGAACCTCACTAACGACAAGGTAAATACAAATGAAAAACCATATGAGAATGTGATTTCTCACCAATCAAATTAGCAGAGATCCAAAAAAGTTTGAGCCCATCCCCTGCTGGTGAGGCTTTGGGGAAGTGGACATGTTCAGGCATTGTTGGCAGGGATGCAGCCGAGGATGCAGCCACACTGGGCTGTGATGGGCAATTAGGCCGCAGCTGCCAAAGCATAGAAACATTTATTCATTCACTCAGCCATTCTGCTCCTGGGGCTCTAGTCTACATACCTGACATATGTGCAAGGTTATTTATTACAGCACTGGCGTAGCAAAAGACTGAAAACAATCCAAATAGTCATTGAAGGGGAGACTTTAAATAAATTAAGATATGTAGTACAATGGAATAATATACAGCAATAAAAGAAAAAATGAAGAAGCTCTCCAACTGCCAATATGGGAAGAGTCGCAGGATGCTTTCTAAAGTGAGAAAAGCAAACCAAGAACATAAAATAAAACTGGTCACAGACTCCACCCTAACTGCAAAGGTGCTGAGAAAACTGCACATGGGCTATTGGGTGAGCAATGCTGTGTCCCACAGGAATGGCCACTGTGTCTGCATTCATCTTGTCCCAGTAAAAACGGGTCAGGTTATTTAAACGTGTAGAAACCCTACTAAAATGGGGCTGAAAAGGATCCCTCCTTTCTCTTCTAAGTGCTCACACATTATTTTCTTAACATCCATTTTGTAAAACTTGACTTAGCTTTTATTTATAGTTGTGTCAGGACAAGTTCTGGTTCTTTTGAAATAGCAAAGTCGTAGAAATTTCCAGACACTGAAAGATTTAGGCCGGTGAGAGTTTTTCTATTGTCCTTTTTAAACAATATTTTGGTGTCACCTACACAGTTTGGGGACTCTACTGTTGAGATTTGTTCCCTTTTTTATTTTCAGAAGTCTGAGTAGTTCTGGATTCCCCATGTTTTGAGGGAGCGGACACAGAGGGGAAGCTGTGTGAACAACTTTTATTACAACTTCTCAGTGGGCAGAAATGAGGGTGTGTGATAAAAAGTCAGTTCCACGTTCTTTACACAAAATTAAAAACTCGCGACATGATTTTGGACACAGAGTATCTCTTGGGAGTCCCTGAAAGTCAGAAAATGCACTCACACCCCCCCACACACACACAACCCTCAAGGCGCCCGCACACAGCAGGTGCTCAGTCAATGAACGTTCACGAATGAGGGGCTCCCATGCTCCCCACGGGGCAGGAGGCCCCTGCAGCCCCTGGTCGGGAGGCTGGTCTCCCATAGGCTCTCCTTCCCAAGGCCTTGGTGGCCAGGCTGGTTCCCTGATCTCGTCTCACCAATACAGATTCTTACTATCTCTTCCCCACGTGGTTTTTCCAGGCCAAGTCATTGGGACCCAACTCTCCTCCAAACTTGACAGTCAGTCTTGAATGGCTTCATGACATCGCTTTCGTTGCTCTGTTGTTGATCTGCCACCCTTACTATTGCTTATTACACCTCATTTGATCCAGATACTTTCTGTAAGCATGAGACTGTTTCACTGTTTTGAAACTATATGTATTCAGCTATTTTGCTATATATGCCAGGTACTATCCTAAGCACTCTACAAATAGAAACTCACGTAATTCTCATGACAACCCTATGATGTGTTTGACAATATGTAACCGAAGCACTGTTTCCCTTGCTGAGGCACAGAGATGTTAAGTAACTCACCCAAGGTCACACAGCTAATGAGTGGCAGGGCTAGAATTTGAATGAAAGCAATTACTCCCTAACCTCTAATAAAATGCCTGCTGCAAAGTGTTTTGATATGTGATGGCATTTTTGGTGATCTTTTTACTTGGATACTTCTAGCCAGATAGTGACTTCAAGTCTTTAGGCTGAACTACTCACCCAGGAATAAGCTCCAAATAACCAGAAGACATGATGGCAACTGAGCTTCCATTGTTATTTGTTTATGAGTTTAACAGAGGCGAACCACCTGCAAAATGCGTGCTGTACAAATTCCAACTATACTAACTCTCATGTCGAGGTTGCAAGATTCACAACCATTACAATTCCTTGCTGTCCTTCCAAACCTTAGCTCCCCACGCCACGCTCCATATGTTTTCCAGGTCGGCAGTTTGCTGAATGGAGTGACATGGAGCTCATGCTGGAATACTGTGGTTCTCAGTGGGGCTGGTACTGTCCCCTCAGGGGCATTTGGAAATTTGGGAGGGCAGTTTTCTTGGCGGTCACAGTGATTGGGTGGCTACCGGCATTGAGTGGACCACTGCCCAGGGCTGCTCTCACAACAAAGAGCTGTCTGCATCCTACACAACTCGGTCTGTCCTACTGGACAGTTATGTAGGTGAAAAATCTGTTTTCGATCATCTGAGCCTAGAAGCCTAAAACACAGTGTTTTAGGGTTTTTAAAATTTTGTTTACAGTTTAACATACAGTTGATTTTCAAAGAATGCAACCACTGTGTAAATCAAGGGAAGACTGTTCTGTTTTGTTTGGAACTTTATCAAAGGACTATTGTGTCACTGGCAGTGATTCCACCCATCGTTTTGGGGTCATCCACGTAACATACCCTCAGTCTACATTGGTAGCTGGTGTGTTCTTGGGAATTTCTCATGGGTGCAAGCATCCAAGCACTTCCTCACTACTAGCAGTGTGGTCATTTGCATGTTGAGATACATGTCTTTTTATTGTTCATTACCCTCCTTGTATATTATATATTACATTATATAGATATATATGTCCTATTTTCTGGATTTGGGGAGAATGCTGATGAATCTACAGCTCTGGCTTGGTTTTCCAACCGTTCCTTATCATCATCATCATGATCAAATGATTTTTCTGAGTGCCTAGATATTACCATTAGGCAAGATATTGATTTATTTGAAATTATGTAGGCATACAGGTTATATAATGTATGCATTTCACTTCAGGAAGGTAAAAAGGCATAATAAATAGTTGCTTTAAAAAGGGCCATTGGGCTTCCCTGGTGGCGCAGTGGTTGAGAGTCCGCCTGCCGATACAGGGGACGCGGGTTCGAGCCCCGGTCCGGGAAGATCCCACATGCCGCGGAGCGGCTGGGCCCGTGAGCCATGGCCGCTGAGCCTGCGCGTCCGGAGCCTGTGCTCCGCAACGGGAGAGGCCACAACAGTGAAAGGCCCGTGTACCGCAAAAAAAAAAAAAAAAAGGGCCATCGTTTCTGATGGGTCAGAGAATCGCCTCTCAAGCAGCCACACAGAAGGAGGAGTTGAGCACACAGTGTGGGAGGGAATGCAGAAAACGAGCAGGGACAGTGTCTGCCCCAATCACAGCCCGGCTTAATCGCCACATGGCACGTAATGATCAGGTTGCCGCCACGCTCTGCGAGCAGCTGCGGGAAGTCAGTCTGGCTGAGGGCATGCTCTCCTCTGAGTTGCTGGAGTCAGCTTCGGCTTTGATTTACAAGAGCTGGCCATTGCACTAAGTATAGGCCAGATCAACAGAAGTCTTTGCATTTGCAAAGCACCTGGGAAAACCTCCTAATAGGCCTACTACACTGTTGGCACTTAATGACTATGTAACAGAAGTACACTGTGATTGAAGTAGGAGATTCTGGCCTATTTTTTCTGGGTTTTGGGGGAATGCTGATGAAATTCTACTCTTCTGGCTTGATTTTCTAACCATAGTGATGTTCCTGGTCAAACATATCATCATCATCACCAACATCATCAGAGCTCTTGCTGAATGTCTACTTACTATTCATAGCAGCGGCGCATAGACTGCTCATCTTGATAGCACTGAGTATGATCAGTACAATTTTTATGATCCACTCACTTTTTTAACATTCAGCAGATGTCTATCAGTACCTACTCTGGGCTAGACTCTGCCAAGTACGACCAAGAAGATGTAGTTGCTACTATCTTGGAGTTCACAGATTCAGGAAGGAATGGATATTAATAAATAATTATGCAATTATGTGTGCATTTACAGCTGATTTAATTATAAAAAAGGAGGAAAAGGTATTACTTGAATTCCCCATAGGTACCCGAACTTATCTTTTTACCCCCAAGCTTGCTTCTCCCCAAAAGTCCTGATCTGAGTTATCTGGATTTCTCTCCGACCGATTCCCCAAGTCAGAAAACTGAGTCATCTTAGCCATTGATTCTTTTTCACTTCCCACTCTTGACACCCAATTAATCACCACGTACTGCTAATTTTACCACCCAAATGTTTTCCCAATGTGTCCCTTCCTCTCTGTGCCCACACGTCTCTCCATCATCAGCTCTGTGACACGTCCCTCCTGGACATTTAGTCTTGTCTGGGTATCAGTCAGGATTCAGGTACAAGGAACAGCATCCACTCCATCCGGTCTGGACAGAAGGTGATTTGTTGGAGGGCACTAAATGGTTTACAGAATTGTTGGAAAAGTTGAAGAAACAGGTTGAGCTTCTGAAAATGGCTTTGGAGCCACATCGCAGAACGTGGATACCAAGAGAACTACCGTCTCTTTCATGATCAGGAAGCTGCTTGCCAAATAGAGAAGCTCGTGCTTTGGCTGCCAGCTGCAGAACCATGACTCTGCTGCCGTGATCGGGATGCCAGCATGATCAGGAAGTCATGGAAATTGGCAAACAGCCATAATTAGAAGCAACTGTGATTGTGAAC
>NW_021146316.1:0-25000 GCF_002837175.3 Physeter macrocephalus
TAGGTGGATAGATAGATAAAATGCTTTCTTTTTGTTGTTTTTATAAATTTATTTATTTTATTTATTTTTATTTTTGGCTGTGTTGGGTCTTCGTTGCTGCACGCGGGCTTTCTCTAGTTGCAGCAAGGGGGGGCTACTCTTCGTTGCGGTGCGCGGGCTTCTCATTGCGGTGGCTTCTCTTGTTGCGGAGCATGGGCTCTAGGTGCGCAGGCTTCAGTAGTTGTGGCACGTGGGCTCAGTAGTTGTGGCTCGTGGGCTCTAGAGCGTAGGCTCAGTAGCTGTGGCACAAGATCGTAGTTGCTCCACAGCATGTGGGATCTTCCCGGACCAGGGATCGAACCCGTGTCCCCTGCGTTGGCAGGCGGATTCTTAACCACTGAGCCACGAGGGAAGCCCTAAAATGCCTTCTTTAGGGGCTTCCCTGGTGGCGCAGTGGTTGCGCGTCCGCCTGCCGATGCAGGGGAACCGGGTTCGCGCCCCGGTCTGGGAGGATCCCACATGCCGCGGAGCGGCTGGGCCCGTGAGCCATGGCCGCTGAGCCTGCGTGTCCGGAGCCTGTGCTCCGCAACGGGAGAGGCCACAGCAGAGGGAGGCCCGCATACCACCAAAAAAATAAAAAATAAAAAATAAATAAATAAATAAAATGCTTTCTTTAAATAGGGATCGACATGTAAATAGGGGTAGAGGAAGAGCCTGGGTAGCATCAAAAGATAAGGTTAAGGATGAAGTAAGCACAGAGAGACACAGGCTTCCAGGGTCTGCACAGGTGCTGGCAGGAGTGGGGTAGTCACAAATTTGGCCCCAACCTTCCTGATAGCCAAAGGAAAGAGGGACACAGAAAAGTTGAAATATGCACTTTGACAACAGATGTTACAATACAGAAGACATACCAGTTGCTCAAGGAAAAGCCCAGCTTTTTCTGGAACTGATGCTGGAGAGCAATTTCCCCCATGGTGAGACAGCAAGTGATGTAGGGCATGATGTCCTCAACAACATCCCAACAATAACACAAATGATGATATCAACGATAACAGTACCAGCTGACACCTCAATACTATTTAACTATGTGCCAAGCGCTGTTTTTTGTTTTTTGTTTTTTTTGCGGTACGCGGGCCTCTCACTGTTGTGGCCTCTCCCGTTGCGGAGCACAGGCTCCGGACGCGCAGGCTCAGCGGCCATGGCTCACGGGCCCAGCCGCTCCGCGGCATGTGGGATCCTCCCGGACCGGGGCACGAACCCGTATCCCCTGCATCCGCAGGCGGACTCTCAACCACTACGCCACGAGGGAAGCCCTAATTTGTTTTCAGTTGTTTACTCATCCAAATATCTGCTGAGCTGTGGAAGAGGGGGCCCCTAGTGGAAAACCCTTGCTGGTTATATGTAAAAAAAAAAAAAAAAAAAAAAAAAGTTAAATCAGATATACTTCTTTCCTTCAGGGAATTGAGTCTAATTCACTGGTTCCTTCTTTCATTGACTCAACAAAACATTCGCTTCACACCTTTTTTTGTGCCAAGATCTATTTATATCACAAGGCACGGTTGGATCACGTGCTGGGCTGAGGCATCACGGTATCCTAAGGGCACTTGTCTATGAAGGAGCAATTAATCCAGGTAGGGGAGAGAGGGGATTATCAGAGACAGGTTCAAGGAAGAGGTGACATCAGAGCCAGACCTTGAAGGATCAGTAAGATTTGTTTTACAAAAGAGCTCGCCATAGGATTCCTCTAAGTAACAATTTTTTTTTCTAGTGTCTTTCTATTACCCCTGGACTGATTTACACACCCTTTCAGAAGCACAGCTGTTGTGAAAATTAAACCTCAGTAAGCCCTCCCCAGGTTTGAGTCCCCCTTAGGAGGAATTCCGGCACCTGCTGATTTATTTCTGTGTACTTTTTCAGCACCTTGAGAATTTCAGCTTTAGTCATCGAATTAGGAGGCATTCTGAGTGGGGATGGTGAGAAAAAGAGGGAACGGGATCAAAAATAGAGAGTGGGAGCAAAGCAGATGGATGAGAAGGGTAGAGAGTCCTGCAACAAAGCCTGGGGCCAGGTAAAGGGAGTAATCCTAAACTTTCGATGTTCAGGGCTGCCTCCTCAGTTAGAAGGAGGAAGGAGAGCTGAGAAATGGATAAGAGGGGCTGATGGTCCGCCCTGGAGAGCTGTCTCTGAGCTCACGGAGGAACCCAGGGGAGCCGGACACACTCACACACTAAGCCCTTTTCATCTGTGTTTCCAGGATTCTGAGACAACATCTTTAAGGAGCTTAGCAAGCACCCTGGCAGACTTCAGCTGCTGCTGAGGGCGCGCTTCAACTTCTCCTCCTGGTTCCACAGGAAGTGTCAGGAACCCAACCCGTCAGGTTGAACCGGCTGAGTGGGCACAGCTGTGTATCTATACCGACTGGGGTAATGCTAACCCTTAGGAAGTATCCTTCAGACCAGCGTTTCTTGCAAGATCCCTGAGTACTCCTCAAGGATTTTACACTTCTGTTTTCATTGTATTGATACTCTTTTTTTTTTTTTTTTGCTTTGTATGCGGGCCTCTCACTGTTGTGGCCTCTCCTTTTGCGGAGCACAGGCTCCAGAGGCGCAGGCTCAGCGGCCATGGCTCACGGGCCCAGCCGCTCCGCGGCATGTGGGATCTTCCCGGACCGGAGCACGAACCCGTGTCCCCTGCATCGGCAGGCGGATTCTCAACCACTGCGCCACCAGGGAAGCCCAATACTCTTTTTAAAAAATGTAAAATGAGTATGTTGCTGTCCCCCAATTTCCTTTGTGTGCATTTATGCCAGTTAACTGTAGCCTTGGAGCCAAGTAATCACCTCAACTGTCGAGTTTTTAATGTGGCATTTCTCACTGGAGTTCCTGAATGTATTCTTGGGGCCTGGGAGTCCTCAAGTTTGCAAAATGCTACATTAGACTAGTAACCACCTTGGAAGCAAGCTGACCTAGGGCCAGTGGAGACATAAAGCCCACAGGGACATTTCAGTTCCCCTGGAGTCAGCAGAAAGACCTTGTCTGCTAACTGCAAGTTTGTGACTTTCCCTATCACTATCCCAGGTGATGGCAGGGGCTGCCAGAGGGTTTCTAGAAATTAGTGCCCCACACAGGTACCCATTGCTGTGTATTTGTCAAGTGGGGTCTGTAATCACCTCTGCCTGGTCACATCCAAATAAGGGTTTTCAGGATTCAGGGCAAAGGGTTAATATCTGTGCTGAGTGCGTATGTGTGTGTGTTTGTGTCAAACCTCAAAATCCCAATGGCTAAATGGACAAGAGATATAGGCAGATAATTTTCCAAGTCCCATAAAATAAAATATAACCGGTAAACATAAACAGTTACCTGGAAACATGTTCATACTCATTAACAACCGAAGACACGTATATTTAAAAATGGCCTTCTGCACCCTAAACTGGCAACTAGTTTTTATAAAGGCAGCACCTAATGCTTTGCGGGGGAGGGGGCACACACAGGCATGAACGCTGGCAAAGATAATGGTGACAGCACTTCGGAAAAGCAAAATGGCACTTTGCAGCAAGATCTTTAAAGATAAGCATTCCCTTTGACCCAGTCATTCCAGAGCTGGGTTTTATTCAGAGAAGAACAAAGTTGACCACCACATAAACGTCCAGTGATGGCGGAAATGGCGGTACAACTTCCCCCTGGAAAAGAATCTAGTCACTAAGAATGATCAGGAGGGTGGCATAGTGATGTGAAGGAAAGTTCAGGCCACACCGTCACTTAAAAATCGGCAGAGGGGACTTCCCTGGTGGCACAGCGGTTAAGAATCCACCTGCCAATGCAAGGGACATGGGTTCAAGCCCGGGAAGATCCCACATGACGCAGAGCAGCTAAGCCCGTGCGCCACAACTACTGAGCCTGCGCGCCACAACTACTGAAGCCCGCGCGCCTAGAGCCCGTGCTCCGCAACGAGAGAAGCCACCGCAATGAGAAGCCCACGCACCACAACGAAGAGTAGCCCCCGCCCACCGCAACTAGAGAGAGCCCGCGTGCAGCAACGAAGACCCAACACAGCCAAAAATAAATAAATAAAATAAATTAAGAAAAAAAAAGAGGAAGAGTTCAAAGAGCTTGTACATGACAAGAAGATATTAAAGGCTCACCCGTAAGTCGACAGAGTCTAGAGAAGCAGTCACTTTGTTGGTAGAAGTTGAGGTTGGAGGTGGGGTTTTTTGTTTTTTCATTTTTTTCAAAATTTTGTTTTTAGCGTTATTTTAGCTACTCGGGGCTCAACCTGGTCTGTCTGGCTCCAGCTGGAGCTTTCTTTCCGGGGTCACACAGCCTCCCTTAGCTCTTGGGAAGTGACACTCTCGCTTTGGTCCTTAAGTGAGAGAATTCCTCCTTCAGTGGCATTTGCTTTCACGCTAGAGTAGCGATTGGTTTTGCACAAAGTCTTCCCAGACAACTCTAACCCTAACCCAGGTGGGGTTGGCATCCACCTCTCTGGCTCCCAGTACTGGACACGGGGCCTGGCACTTAGTAGGTGCTCAGCGCCTAGCGACGCCATTGGATTGGACCCTAGAATGTTTCCTCCCTTCCCACCTCCATAATGGTGCTGATTTACAAGGCGGGGCAGGGACAGGGGCAGAGACCAAGCCGTGGTTTTTTCTCCATTTCCTGAGTTCCCTACCCTGCTGCGTGTTGTTTGCTGGCTTGTTTGTTCTCATCATAATGTAAATTCAGAGTTAGAAGATGCCGAGAAGCAGCCTTTCAGAGGAAAATGAAAAAGACTTGGCAAATCAAGACACGGGACTGGGGGGACGGGTGAGGGTTCTGCAGAGGAGGACAAGAAGTTTGAAAATTAAACAGAAGACGGCAGGTGGAGGGAATAGCTTTGGAGAGAGCCCTGATGGGAAGGCAGGGGTCAGAGTGAAATTGGGCACTTCCAGAAAGAGAGAAAAAACGGGCCCAGGCAATTTCCTGCCGAAATACCTGTGGGGATAAGGAGTCTTTTTTTTTTTTTTTTTTCAACCTGAGCAAAATCATCAAGCCCAGCTACTTTTATCATCTAAAACTCGTTCTCAGCTTTGCGCAGTGGCAGTATTGTAGCCAATGAGGTTTATCCGAGGCGCGATTATTGTTAATTAAAATTCGTTCTGGAGATTTCCTCCAACTCTCCCTGAGACTGTCATGTGTTACAAGGGACGGAGCGCTCACCAAAGTGTCTGAAAGCAGGTGTGGAGGCTCTATATAATGAAACAAATGGAAAATATTGATTTTGTTTCTTTTCGACCTGTTTTAATCCAACTATATTGGATCCTGTCTTATGATAAGAATTCTCTCTCGTTATGACGAGAAGACCAGGCTCGGCTGCAGGAGGGGCGCAGTGAGACCTGGGTGGTTGGCTTATCTCTGAAAGCCTCTTTTTTCTGCATCTCTAATATAGCCAGCAGAATTTCGGTTCCAATCTTCTACCGTGGCATTTCTGAAGGAAAGACCGAGGCACCGAAGAACATGCCAAAAGAGGCTGTGTGGTTTTCCCCCAAGGCTGGAGCTTAGAAAAAACTATATTTTTAATCCAGAGAAAGTGACTCTGTGTCATTCCGTGCAGGTTGGCTGCCTGGAGCCCGGGGGCTCAGCCCTGGGACCCAGGCTCCCAGGCCGGGTGGGCGAGGCCTCCCGCTGCCCGGCTCTCCGCCAGCCTCACCGGCCTCCTGGCTGCCCTGTCCGCCTCATCCTGACAATCCTCCTCACCGTGTTCTGGACACGCCAGGTGTGTTCATGACTCAGGGCCTCTGCTCTGCCCTCCCCTCTGCCTGGGCCGCCCTCTTATCTTCCTCCCGTAAACACCTATTCATACTTCAAATTCAAGGGATGCCTCCTCTGGGAAGCCCTCTGGACACTCCCAGGCAGAGCAAACTGCTTCCTCCCTAGGTGCCCACAGCTTCCAGTACCAAGACTCTTCGCGGGCTCCCTGGCTGCCTCTGGGCCAGACCACGTGGGCCGCAGCCGCAGGGACCGGTCTTCTGAATCTGTGCACAGAGCCGAGTCCGGGGCCTGGAGCGGCGTCTGCTCAGGGCAGGGCGGGCTTGTGGGACGAATGAATTCCTCGCTCCCCTCCTCCAACCCCCTCCTTGAAGATCGTCACCCATTAGGGGGAGGGAGCCTGGCATCCAGGGCCTCTAATCTCCGGATGAAAGGCACGGGCCGCTCTTCAGAAGATAAAGCATTCATCTTTCCTTCCCATTTTTCTTGTGCCACGGGAGCTCTGAGAATCCTGTCATTTCAATCTCTCTCAGGTTCTGCGTTCCTCTCAAAAAGATACCAGTTTACCCATGTGAAGGCTCTGAGGTGATTTTGTCTCTTGAGGGTTTTTTTAATCTTTAGAACCATAAGGGGATCCTGACACACACTTTGAAGTTCCCCTTCACACACGCCTGCCAGGAAGTAGCCACGATTTTTTAGATGTGAAGCGGCTGGGCTTCAGAGGGGCCCAGGTCTGTGGTCCACTTCCAGGACTGGCCCTGTACTGCCCCCTGTCCCATTTCCAGCAGGAGGCGTGGGGCAGAGAGAGCCAGATGCTTCGAAACTCTCACTGCTGTCCATGCGCTCTCTCCACTGGGTCCCCTGGTCTCTGCTGGCCTACCTGTGGTTTAGAATCTGAAAACAACGCCTCCCTTCTCCTGTTCAGTGCCATCCAGTTTACTAAGGAAATACTATGTTCATTCTCAGCATCACCCCACGGTGGGAACAACAGCCAGCATCTACTCTGTGTCAGCTGGGTACCAGGTGCCAGGCTAAGGATGTCACAGAGAGGAGTCCCCACCCCCCCAAGCCCTCCGAGAGGGCATCCATCACCTGTCGCATGGGCCAGGAATCTGATGCTCGGGGCCAGGGGAGAAGCAGCTTATGTCCCGTCTCAGAGCTGGTCAGTGGACTGTGTCTCCCTGCCCAGTCACCCTGCGGCCTGGCATCTCCCCGCCAGTGGCTGTTTCTCCTCCAAGCTGGAGCAGCAGCTTTGGTATCAGACAGACTAGGTTCTGGATCCTACCAGTGTAGCTAGATTTAGGCACACCACAGCATGTCCCAAAGCCTCAGTCGCCTCACCCATCGAATGGAGAAAACAGTAATGCCTCACCCTACAGCACTGTTGTAGAAATTAATTGAAATAGTGCTTACAGAGCTCTCAGCAGTGTCTGACACAGAGCATATGCTCTGTGTGTCTATTTATGCAGACAGATAGCTAGATAGATACTGGATAGATAGATAGATAATAGGCAGGTAATAGATAGATAAATAGATAACATATAGATCATATAGATGATAGATAAATAGATAGATGGTAGACAATAGATAGATATTTTTATTGTCATTTTTATTGTCACTCTTTACACCTCCCCCTGGAATTTGACCTTCACAGGGACAATTTTTGCTCAGCAAATGTCAGCACCATGATCCTCTACAAACGGCCTCTCCCTGAACTCTGATCCAACCCTTTGGATCATTAGGTCTCAGAAAAGCACTGATGGAGTTCCTGCTAAGTGCCAGGCACAGCACTGGAGTCGTAGGAGGTCCCTTCCTTGCCCCCAGGGAGTTCATTGTCTGTGGGTGGAAAGGATATGTAGACCAATAATTTGGGGGCAAAAATAGTGTTACAAGAGCACAGAAAATGGACAATTTTTGAAGCTAAGAGAAGGCAGGGAAGGCTTCTGCGGGCCATGGTCGTGAATAGGACCTTGATGGAAGTTGAGGAGTCAGCTGGGCAGAGAAAGTGTTGAAGGCGTGCTCTGAAGAGAAGGAAGAGCAGCTGCAGTGCTGGGTCCTCAGTTACCATCATCCGGTACTACAGTTGTGATGACTGGGAGGTGGTGGGGGGTCACGTGGAGAAGGTGGCAAGACCTGGTCACGGAGGCTCTTGTATATCCCGTGGAGCTGGGTTTGGATCTCACTGTGGTGGCCGATAACCCTCAAAACTTTGGTGTGCTTAAGAAATCACCCAAGGAGCTTATTAAAATGCATGTTTCTAGCCTCAAACCAAGAGACTTTGATATTATTGAATATGTAGCCAGGTGATTTCAATGGGGATGCTCCAGGGACCACAATCTTCAAGGATCACAGTAGATGATCAAGAACCACGGAAGGGGGGCTGGGTAGAGAGGGGCATGGGATACATGGTGTCTGTGATTTAGAAAGATCGATAATTCTGTTCCAGAAACACCTCTCAATCAACCGCTCCCTGGTAAGGACTACAACTTCCAGAAAATGTGATGCTACTTCTTCGCAGTCATGAGAGATTCTCTTTAAAACTTTTATTCAATTTTATATATACATACAACATACATTTGTCACACTAGTATAAAATGACTCATGTCTTTTCATTTGGACCAAAAAAAAAAAAATCTTTAGCCTACTAGAGACAACCTCTGTGATTTTTCAGTAGAACATGCACTTTCAGAAAATTTCCATTATCAAAACATAGTCTCCAAACATGAAGCGAGCCCCAGAGGGCCCAGAACTGCAGAGAGTTTCCATAAAATTCAATCGTTTTGTTTTAGGAGAGCCAGGGGCATTCGTAGCTTCCCTCCTGGCCAAGCGGTGTGCGTGGAAGATGAGACGGGGAGGAGTGCACAGAAAGTTCAAATCAGACACCGGTGCTACCAAGCAGAGAGGTTTATGGGGCTACAAGCTCATTCACTCACTCCTTTAACAGTGATCAGTGGGTTCTCTGAGCTTGTCCTGTGCAATACAGACAAGGTCTCAGGGCAACAATTCATTAGAATGAGACAGACAGGAAGAAGGTGCTCTGGACAGGAAGCACGAGGCAGGCTCTGAGGACCCACACTGTGCCCCTCTCCAGCTGTGTGACTGGGACTCTGCTCCTTAAGGCATTTGCTGAATAAGGGGGTGGGCTTGGGCATTAAGGTCCTACGGTTTCAGTTCAAAATGATGAACCTAATTCATCAAGAAAATGTTTAATATCTACTGTAGTTAAGAAAACAAATGTGTGTAAGCCTGTGAAAAGACTTCCAATTTTCTGGGACTAAACTGTTGAATTTTGGAGGTTAGTGGCATGCGTACCTGTCCTTTGAAACGAATTCACTTACAAGGACTATTGCATTCCCCAGAGGAGAGAAATGGGAAGGCAAGAAATAACAAATCACAGAATTTGAGCTCTAGAAGAGTTCCTTAGAGAGAACCTGATCTAATTCCATCAGCTGAGAAAACTGAGGTTCAGGGAAACCAACTCTGACCACACAGTAAGTTCAAGGCAAAAGAGAAGTAAGCAGCGGTCCTAGCTGGACCAGGATGAAACTCCAAGGTGTACCATGTCACTGTGATTTCCAGATTGTGGGGTAAAACGTGCAGTAGCAGTAACTGGGCTCAAGGGGTGAGAGAAAAGCGTTCAGATCTTCAAGATACTTCGCCCCTAGGAGCTCTTTAACTCAAATAGTTTGAGGACTTAAGAAAATAGCCCAAAGTGATGATCTGGGGGAAGTACAGACACAAATTGGTTCACTTTCTCAGTTACATGATTATACAACTATGTTCCACATCTCATCTCAAGACACGCCACTCAAAGATAAAGTTTACAGGTGGTGATATTAAACTCAAGCCCACATCAATCAGCAGCAGAGAACACTTGCCCTCAAGGGCCCCCTGCTGCAGAGAGAGGGAGTGGCTGACCAGGGCCAGCCAGCTGGCCGGCAGCGACAGAATCTTGGGCCAAGGATCAGAGGGCCAGGGCTCCTAACTTCCCGGGTCGCTGCTGTCACAGCCCTGCTTATGGGTTAGAGGCATACCGAGATGTGGAGGCCTGAGCCCTCAAGGCCCCAGGCCACTTACCCCAGTGTGGACATGGCCAAGACGTGCCAGGGAGTGGAGAGGACACCTATATTAGGCGGACAAGGGCTCAGCCTGTGACCCCTCGAGTGGGCTCCGGCCAGCAACTCGCCTCTCTCCCCTCACGGGTGAATTCAGAATGAATACCACCTCTGCACCCTGCAAGGTGGCGTGGGGATAAAAGGAGACGGGTGCGTATAAGCAACCAGCACGGCGTCCGGTGTAGAGTGAACAGCAGGGAGCAGGTCAGAGCCTGGACTGTATTGTCGGCAAGCCTAGGTTCAAGTCCCAGGTCTGTCGTTCAGTCAGGTGGTCCTGGCATCACTACGTTTCTCTCTGCTTTGAACTTTTTTTTTAAGTGATTTATTTGTTTGTTTATTTATGGCTGCGTTGGGGCTTCATTGCTGTGCACGGGCTTTCTCTAGTTGTGGCAAGTGGGGGCTGTTCTCTGTTGCGGTGTGCGGGCTTCTCATTGCGGTGGCTTCTCTTGTTGCAGAGCACGGGCTCTAGGCACGCGGGCTTCAGTAGTTGTGGCACGCGGGCTCCGTAGCTCTGGCTTGCGGGCTCCAGAGCGCAGGCTCGGTAGTTGTGGCGCATGGGCTTAGCTGCTCCGCGGCATGTGGGATCTTCCCGGATCAGGGATCGAACCCGTGTCCCCTGCATTGGCAGGCGGATTCTTAACCACTAAGCCACCAGGGAAGTCCCTCTGCTTTGATCTTTGCATCTTTAAACTGGAGCTGTTACACTATCCACACCTCACAGGGCAGTTGTGAGGATAAATTTATATATAAATGCCTATCTCCTAGCACAGACTCTAGCACATAGCAAGTGCTCATTTAATGTTTTCAGTAGATGACAGCCATCAACATTAAAAGTGTTATAATTCCTCGCTGCCTTTCTTCCTAGTAACTGAATTTGTACTCAGCTCTACACAGTCAGTCAGGAGACGGGAGGCACTCAAAGAGGGAAGCACAGCCAGTGGGTTGGAATCCATCTAATTGCTGGTTTCACTTTATTCTACCATTAATTGGTAACATGGCAAGGTTCAAAGACCTAATGATTAGTATTAGCTTTCCCTCTTGGGTAAGGCTGGCTATCTTCCCACTCCACCTGGCTCAGCCTTTCATGAAGAAATCGCCTGAGCAGCAGCTGTCCCATTTGTCAAACGCTGAGAGCACTCAGTAATGATCTAATGCGCTCGGGGCAGAGAGCACATGCTAATAGCACCAGGCCGCTGATATCCTCGGAGCCCCTCGCGGGCATGCAAACCTCTCCCAATAGACACGGGGGAAGCTAAGTGGCTGAAAGGTTAAAATTAGCTGCTCTCTTACTAGACTTCTTGCTGGAGGGGGAGTCATAGGTTCTCAAGCTTCATGCTCCTACACCATCCCACCCCTGCCTTTCCAGCCTATAATATTCAATCCGCCACTTCAGATAGAACGAAAACGCCCGTGAACTGTAAACAATGTGGCAAACGTTGGAAACAGGTCTCGAAACACGGCAGAGGATCCTCTTAGAGGGCCTTGTCCCGTCGGACTAGGCCACCTCTCCCACACCTCGGTCCAGCTGCGCGTTTTCCAGAGGGTTCCACCGGCGCCACCGCACTCTCAGCACAGAAATTCTGGGGCCAGTCCTGGCTCCTCTTTGCCATCCCCCTGTGCAGCTTTTCTCAGTGATGTCTGCCCACTCGGAGGGCCTCCTGTTCTCTCCTTTCTTACAGCCTGTGTCCTGCATGTTGAGCTGTAGGGTCTAGTCTGCTGGATATTCATTTGTCTCCACTACAACCCTGTGAGTTCCTGACCTTCATATTCTCCTCATCTGCCTCCACCCTGGCCCAGGAGGACGGGAGCAAAGGGCTTGGCACAAGGTGTATGTATAAAAAATATATAGATACACATATGTAATGCGGTTGACCCTTGAACAACTCGGGGGCTAGGGGTGCCCACACTCCCAGCGGTGGAAAATCCACGTATGACTTATAGTCGGTCCTCCATATACATATAGGTTCTTCCACATCCCCGGATTCAACCACCATGGATCCGGTAGTATTGCAGAATTTACTATTGAAAAAAATCTACCTCTAAGTGGACCCTCGCAGTTCAAACCCATGCGGTTCAGGGTCAGCTGTATTATAAAATGAGTATCATTCTATATTGTACCCAGTGTTTTCCGAAATTTAAATATTTGGTTTCCAAAGACACTGTACTCTTCTTTGGAAACACAGGCTTGTTTTCTCCTGCATATGTATCCCTCCTCGGTAGCAAGCACAGCCGGGGAGGGCACCAGGTTCTCAGGATGCATTTGGATGACACAGTCTTAGGGCAGGATGAGCTTTTAGTGAACATCCAGCCCATTCATTTCACAAATGGGAAAACCAGGTCCCAGTAGGAAAGGAGGCCCAGCATCATTAGCCTCCAGAAGCTTCATTCCCAGACCTTCCTCACCGACAGCACAGATAGCTACTATGCTGTTACAAAGGCTTTCTTAGCAGTTCAAAAAGAAAATCTTGTCAAACCTTTCAGAGCAGGACGGCAGGCTGATAGATCTAGATAACCCACTTTTTTTTTCTTTGCAAAGAAAAATCGAATAATAAGGCTAATTCCCTCTGATCCTGAGGATAGGTGAGGTCTGAGTTTACACTTCAAGGGGTTGGAGCTCAGAGAAAAGATGATGTACCATTAAAATGGGAACTTTGGCAGGTACAAAAAAATAAGCATATACTTCAGGGATTTGGAACTACAAGAGACAGGAAAATCGGCCTCATTAATGACAAAATGCAGATGCTTTTCTTCCTGAGTTGAAAAAAACCACACAGTAAATTACACCGGTGCGTGTAAAGAAGGATGTGAGAACCCTCTTAAAAATGTATGAAATCTCAGGGAAAAGATTGATCAGTTGGCTCCCTTAGCATTGAAATGTCGGTTTAGTTTTTCCTCTCTTTTGTATCAGACAGGTGGTGATTACTAGAATACAACAGACAACTGAGGAGGTGGTACTTTTAAAATAGGTACAAAGGGGAAATGACAAAGGAGGGACATAACCAGAGTTTAAGTCTGAAGGCAAGAATAAAAGAACACAGACGAAATATATTAACATGGAGCCTATGGGAGGGAGGGAATCAGAATGGATACGATGGCTACAGGGAAAGAGAAGGCCTTCCTGAGCTGTGATGGTAAGAGTGAGTAGAGGTTAATAAGAGAATATTGGAGAATAGGGAACAGATACATTTTAGGCAAAAGGAAGTGAATGTGCAAAGGCCCAGAGGCAGAAGGGAGTCAGGCTGGAGGAACTGATGAAATGGTGGGAAGAAGATAGTTTGGAGAGAGCTCAGGGGATATTAGCAATGATGTAAGGAGAGGCTAGAGACCTGGATCTCTAGATCTGGGGTCTAGATCGGTGGGTCTCAAATTCTGGGATCTCAGGAGCCCTTTATACTTACCATCTACCAATTTACCATAATAGAAATTAAAACAGACAACTTTAAAAAATATTCATTTAAAAATAGCAATAGTAAACTCATTACATGTTAATGCTAATAACATTTTCTGGTGAAAAATATTTTTTCCAAAACATCACCAAAAACATAGTGAAAGAGTAGCATTGTGTTAACGTTTTTTAGCAAATCTCTTCAATGTCTGGCTTAATGAGAGATAGCTGGATTCTCCTATCTGTGTCTACAGCGTCTGCTGTGATATGTTTGGGGTTGAAGTATATGAAGGAAACCTGGCACACACCAAAATCTTGTCAAGTGGCGCTTTCTTAAAGGTCAGTCGCAATGTGGAGGGAAAAACCAGATCAATGAATTTTTCATACCATGCTAGGAAAACCTATTGATCTATCCTACGCTGCAAGTGGATCTTTTGCTTATGCAGAGCTTTACACCACCATGCGTTGGACATTTGGAGAATACTGGTTTATACAGATCTTCCAAATATTGTGCACTCATTATATGAAACCAGAAAATTGCCTTCCTTAATAGTGCCACTGATCTCGTCAGAAAAAAAATCTTTAAATACTGCAAAGCTGTTAAGCTCATGGTGGCAGATACAAGTTTTCTAAAATTCTAATTTTTTGCATAAACATTCTAATTTTATCATTGGTGGCAAATGCTGTTGGTTGTTTTCCTTGAAATGAGAAACTCACTTCTTTTAGTTTCAAGAAAATGTCTGCCAAATGCCCAAATCTGAATAACTATAGTTTGTCTGCCAATCGTTCCTTCAACGAGAAAGAACTTTCCAATCATTCCACGACAAAAGGGGCTAGTTCAGCTTGTAACCCAAACAATCACACACAGCAGAATTGCTTTAAGCTGACTTGCCATTTTGCCACATGGAATATTAAAAAGAAGCATACTCAAGGGCTGAGATATAATTAAATTGATAATTTGTACTGTTTCATCAAGGACTTTCTTAGGTGAACCTGGTTTTTTTGTTCATTTGTTTTAAACTGTGAGCAAGTAGGAGGCAGTGAAGAACACAGTGACAAATATAGTTTGGTGCCACTGTCTTCAGTAGTGCTAAGGAGTCAGCAGTTTTACTCACCACTGCTTTCACACCATCACTGCAAAAGTCAACACTATGAAAAGCAAAGAATATCTTGGTATTATGATGATAATAGTTCTGACCCTGCGGGTATCCTGAAAAGACCCTGGAGAACCCTGAGGGTCCCAGGACCTTCTTTGAGAACGACTAGTCTAGACTAGATAATGCAAAGCCTTGGCAGGCATTTAAAATGGCTTTATCTGTAGCCCATGAGAAAATGAAAAGCCATGGGAAGGGTTTTAAGTAGGAGCCTAAACCAGTTAGAGGTGAGTTCTGAAAGGATCACTTGGGCTGAATAACATGTATGGAGAAAAGACTGGGCGAGGGGAAAATAAGTTATGAGACTCTCAGAGTTAGCCAAACTAGAGAGGATGGTGACTTGGATGAGAATTAAGAGCTCTTTAGGAGGCGAACTCAAGAGGACTCTTTGAGAGTTCATGGGAAACGCCATGGTTTCTGGCTTAGGTACCTGGATGAACTGAGAGAAGAGCTCAAAGAAATCAAGCCTGTAATGCACAGAGTACGGTGCCTGGCTTCCAGTGAGAGCTGGGTGAGAACCAGCTGCCCAGACCTGGACAGAGCACCAAGTCTCCAAAAGTCTCCAGGTACACTGACCCATACTGGCTATTTTGAGAAAAGCGGCCTCAGGTAGTAACTTGTATAATCGGTGACTGGCTGAGACTGAATGAATTACCATACAAAAGTAGAGAACAAACGTATGGACACCAAGTGGCGAAAACAGGGGTGTGGTGGGGGGAGTGAGATGAACTGGGAGATTGGGACTGACATATATACACTGTGATATGTATAAAATAGATAGCTAATAACCTGCTGTATAAAAGATAAATAAAATTAAATTAAAAAAAAAAGAACAATATGAAATAACTCTTAAAAATTGAGGGGAGGGCTTCCCTGGTGGCGCAGTGGTTGAGAGTCCGCCTGCCGATGCAGGGGACACGGGTTCATGCCCCGGTCCGGGAGGATCCCACATGCCGCGGAGCGGCTGGGCCCGTGAGCCATGGCCGCTGGGCCTGCGCGTCCGGAGCCTGTGCTCCGCGACGGGGGAGGCCCACGTACAGCAAAAAAAAAAAAAAAAAAAAAAAAAAAAAATTGAGGGGCAAAAAGACCAGAGATATGATAGAGAAATGAAAAAAATTACGGAAAACAATATAAAATGATTTTAGAAAGGCCTTAAACATATGAGATAATGTTCAAGTTCACTCAGAATAGTTAAATACAAATTAAACTACACTGCGATCCATTTCTCAACTATTAGAGCATCAAAACTCAGGATCAGCAGGCAATACGCTATGTTCCCCAAAGCTTGGGATAACAGGTACTCTCATACATTGTTAGTGGGACTGTAATTTGATGGAATCCTTGAGGAGGGCAATTTGGCATTATGTGGCAAAACTATCTGCAGATCTATCTCTGAGCAAGCAATTGCACTTTTAGAAGGTTAAATTTATCGTATTTAGGTTAATGGTGTATGGTGAATCTTTGTACTATCCTCTGATATAAAAATAAACCTCAACAAATCTAAAACAAGTTAACAAACAGAAAAATAGAATAAAATAAAATACCAGTAGTTATTAGTTTGGATTAAGCTACAGAAATTTATTTACTCTTGTGACTAGGTAAAGGAAGCATAGAAAGATGTTTTTAAATGGTGATTCTAAAATTATTGGAGAAGATATATCCTCTAAATATTTTGATTAAAGGCTCTTTGAAGTCCTTTAAAAAATAAATAAAAATCAATTTAAGGGGATTCCCTGGTGGCACAGTGGTTGACAGTCCGCCTGCCGATGCAGGGGACGCGGGTTCGTGCCCCGGTCCGGGAAGATCCCACATGCCGCGGACTGGCTGGGGGTGATTCTAAAATTATTGGAGAAGATATATCCTCTAAATATTTTGATTAAAGCCTCTTTGAAGTCCTTTAAAAAAACAAATAAAAATAAATTTAAAAATTAAGAAAACCCAAAAAACAAAAGATACCTGCACAAAGGATGGTTTGGCCAATGCAGTTAGACCCTCCCTGCTTGGAGAACCAAAGGTAAGAGGCTGGAGAGCAGCCCAACCATCAAAGGCTCACAAGAGGATATATAATCCAGACCATTAGTATTAGTTGGGTTGTAGAAAGAGATAAGACAAGATTCTACTTTTCTCCTGCCTTCCGAGGCCCAGATGCTGCGTTTCTAAGGACCCCAGCTCCTGCACGTGCCAGTAAGTAAGGGGTCCCATCAGCCCCAAGTCCTCTGAGACTTGAAGCCAAGCCGCCCTCACACAGGTCTGACAGGCAGGCTCTGGCTCCCTCCTTTCCTTCCCAGAGCAGGCTCATTGTAGAAACGTGGAAAATATAAAAAAACTTAAAGAAAAAATTAAAATTATCTATAACCTTACTTATAGATGACTTAGGGTCATCACTCTTAGTGTGTTTCCTTCCCATACATTCTATGTATGTAAACCATACATTGTAAAATGAATTGGCACTACATGCAAATACTTTTGAAATATTTACATCATCTTATAGGCTTTTTAAAACATAGTAGTAACACCTAATATTATCATTAAATGAAATTTGCAATCCTTTCTCTGCTCCCTCCTCTTCAGACACGCTAGGCTGTTTCTCTGGGTCTTCTGTATGATTTTAAATTCCTGTAACAACACCTCTATATGCCGATAAGAATTTGGGTTTAAACCATTCCAGAGAATGACATTCCCTTCCGTCTGCATGGTGTTTTACATTTATCAAAGATGTTTTACATACGTTAATAAAAAAATCAACATTTTAATAATATTCTACTAAATGTTTCCACCTGCTCCTATAACATCTGTCAAACAGTAATAATAATCTATCTCATTAAGCAATTGTGCGGATCAAATGGGAAAATGGACACGGATAATAAAACAACGACAGCTCTTTTTGGTTGGCTCTCACTATATGCCAGATACTGTGCTCTGGATTTTATAGCACACGCATTCCAATGCGCTCTGTGAAGTAGATGCTATTATTAGCTCACTTCAATAGAAGAGGTTAACTGGGTGCTTTAAAATGTTAAGTAACTTGCTAATAGTACACGGTTAATACTCGATGGAGCCAGAATTTTAATCCAGATTCATCAGACTCCAAATCCTGGGCTCTTGGATCCCTGCTGGGCAAGGGATTTGCAATCAGTGAGCACTAATCATGTGACAAATTCCTGGAGTCCAGGGACTCAGCCTTTCCCCACCCTACTCTACTGGCATATAGTAGTTGCTTAATAAATGGAAGCCAATGGAAGCAAAAGACAGACTCAGTGTGAAAAGCATGAAGAGATGGCCCTCCCTGAAAAAAAAGACAAGGCAAACCACAAGATCCTGAAACAAGTATGTTTCAAATAATTAAAATTTCAAACAAAGGAAACCAAACCAGAAGGGAAGAAAAATGATTAGGAAAGAAAAAAATAATAAATTTAATGAAAGAACCAAAGAGAATATCTGGAAACAAATCCAGTAAAGATGAAAAAACAATATATCATTCATTGCCAGTGACTATTGTAGGCTTGCAAGGATGGCATAAAATAACCTGACAAAAGATGTCTACCAAAACCCACAGCTGACATCATACTCAGGGGTGAAATGTTAGAAGCAGTCCCTTTAAAATCAGAAGCAAGATAAGCCTTCCATACTCGTTAGAGCAACAAGACGTTTAAAGAGAAATAAAAAGTATTAGGACTAGAAAGGAATTAGAATTAGGAATTAGGATAAAACTACCATTCTTAGCAAACAAATAATAAGACCAATCAATTCTTCTACATAAAATGGAAAACTGTTTATTAAAAGGCAAAGTAAAATAACGTAAAAGACAAATTACAGCTTGAGTGAGCATAAGTATAATCCATATAAAACCCATCAAGGGGTTTTAATCCAAACTAAAGAAAGCGTTTCTACAAATCAGTAAGAAAACAGAAATGGCAAAGAATATGAATAGGTAATTCATAGAGGAAGCAATGCAAATGACCCAAAATCTAAGCAAAGACCATCAATCTCATTAATGATCACAGGGATACAAACTGAAACAATATGACACCATTTAATATGTATTAGATCGGCAAACGTTAATAAGTTTAATAACCAAGTGTTGGCGAGAATGCTGGAAATGGGGCAGAAGATCTAAATAGGCATTTCTCCAAAGAAGACATATAGATGGCCAAAAAGCACACGAAAAGATGCTCAACGTCATTAATTATCAGAGAAATGCAAATGAAAACTACAGTGAGGTACCACCTCACACCGGTCAGAATGGCCAGCATCAAGAAGTCTACAAACAGTAAATGCTGGAGTGGGTTCGGAGAAAAGGGAACCCTCCTACACTGTTGGTGGGAATGTAAATTGGGGCAGCCACTATGGAGAACTTTATGGAGGTTCCTTAAGAAACTAAAAATAGAACTACCATATGATCCAGCAATCCCACTCCTGGGCAAATATCCAGAGAAAACCACAATCCGAAAACATACATGCACCCCAGTGTTCACTGCAGCACTATTTACAATAGCCAACACGTGGAAGCAACCTAAATGTCCATCAACAGAGGAATGGATAAAGAAGATGTGGTACATAAATACAGTGGAATATTACTCAGCCATAAAAAAGAACCAAATAATGCCAGTTGCCGCAACATGGATGGACCTAGAGATGATCATACTAAGTTAAGTCGGACAGAGAAAGACAAATATCATATGATATCACTCGTATGTGGAATCTAATCTTAAAAAACGATACAAATGAACTTATTTACAAAACAGAAACAGACTTAACAGATACCAAAAACAAACCTATGGTTACCAAAGGGGAAACTTGGAGGGGAGGGATAAATCAGGAGCTTGGGATGAACATACACACACTACTATATATAAGATAAATAATCAACAAGGATCTACCATATAGCACAGGGAACTCTACTCAATATTCTGTGATAACCTATATGAGAAAAGAATCTTGAAAAAAGAATGAATATATGTATATGTATAACTGAATCAATTTGCTGTACACCCGAAACTAACACAACATTGTAATCAGCTACACTCCAATAAAATTAAAATTTTAAAAAAAGAATGTTGGACGGGGCTTCCCTGGTGGCGCAGTGGTTAGGAGTCCGCCTGCCAATGCAGGGGGACACGGGTTCGATCCCTGGTCCGGGAGGATCCCACATGCCACGGAGCAACTAAGCCCGTGCGCCACAACTTCTGAGGCTGCGCTCTGGAGCCCGCGAGCCACAACTATTGAGCCTGCGCACTTAGAAGGCACAGCAACGAGAAGCCCGCACACCGCAACGGAGAGTGGCCCCCGCTCGCCGCAACCAGAGAGAGCCCATGCGCAGCAACGAAGACCCAACACAGCCAAAAATAAATAAAATAAAATAAATAACTTTATAAAAAAAAAAAAAGAATGTTGGAAATGGAGATAGTCCTACAAACTGGGTGGGAGTGTAAGTTAGTGCCGTCACTTTGGGGAGTACTTTGTCAATATTCATTCTTTTAATGAATGTTTATTGACCGTTTACCAGGCACTGCTATAGGTATTGATACACGGGATATAGCAGCAAACCGAACAGATAAAGTCTGATGTTAGAAAATGACCAGCAACAAAGAAGGCGCCTTTTTCCACTTTTAGGTGCCAACCTCTGAGAAACACTTGCGCGTGTGCAGGGGTGTTCACTGCAGCACTACTTGTAACAACAAAGATGAGAAGCAACCTGACATTTCCTTAGTAAGAATAAACTAACAAGAAAGTGATAGATAAACTGTGGTTTATTAAATGAAATATTATGGAGCAGCTAAATAATATGGATCCAGCGTAGATCCAAATTCATCATATTGGATAAATATCAGAAACGTAATGTTAAACAAAAAGGCTAGTTGCTAAAGCATACAAGTACAATATCATGTATATAAAAATTGATAGATAAAATAACCATACTTATGTACTATTTACAAATACATACATGCATTGTGAAAGTAAAAAAAACACAGTGGTTCCTGGGGACAGGGATGAGGGGGAGAAGAGATGCCGTATCTGTAAATGATTTCTTTTTTAAAAAAAGAGAGAGATCCGAAGTAGATAAGACAGCATTGTTCACATCTGCAGAATCTTGGGAGCGCACAAATATCTACTGTTTTCTTTCTTTTTTTTTTTAATATCTACTGTTTTCTGAATGCTTAAAATATTTCATAAAAATAATTTTTTTTTTCTTAGTTTCATAATAGAAAAGACAAGACAAATCTCCAGCCCTAGGCCAAGCACCAGAGAAATCCCCAGTGCTCCTGGGTGTCCCCGGCTTCTCTTCTCGGGCCAGCCCGGCCTGTGCTGCTGGTCAGGCACCCCGCAGACGTGGTGACAGCTCTGCTCTACTTTTGCTCAGCACGGGGAGGATGAAGGGAGCCTTGGGCTCTGCTCCCTCAGAGGGAAACAGGGGAGTGAGCTGGCGGGGACGAGAGGTGAGTGCATCTCTTTCACTACCTGAAAAGGTAATTCATCCAGAAGGGACACTGGCCTTCCCTCCTGCGCCCTTCCAAGCAGCCTGGCTTGCCTCCCTTCCTTACTAGGATCTGACAACACGGCTGATTCTCAGGTTTTCAACGATGACACAGGTCAAGTATTTAATCCAGTCTCAAAGCCCAGCTTACCAGCGAAGAGCTTGTAACAGCTATGTTAGATTTTCCGAGTATGGGTATGATTGATGGTCATAAATCCTATTTCTAAATTACACGAAATTGTATGCTCAATCCCCCTCTGTCTCCCCATCTCTCCCTCCTTTGGCGTTCTACCCATCTGTGATCCATGACCTCCTCTCTCTTTCCTGATTTATCCCTCTCCACGGGCCCACACCCCATCAGCCACCACAGGAGAGGTAAATGCTCTCTCCAAACAGTCCCCTGGGTCAGTGCCTGATTCAGATCTCCTTGGCTCTCCCTGGACCATTGCGACGTTCTCCTAACTGGCCTCTGCTTAGATTGGCTTCCTCCCCTTTTCTCCCTGACATCCTTCAAGGCCCCGGTCAAATGTCACCTTCCCTGCAGATGCTTCCCGACTCGCCTGGCAGAGGCAGACACTTTCCCCTCTGAGCTCCGACAGCAGCTTGGACTATCACCCCTTATCACCATGAGTTGATTTCATTGTTTCCAGGCTACCTCCACCTGCAGACCCAAGCTGCCTGAGATCTTACTCCTCTCTGGATATCCTTTGTGTCACCACGAGGTATGAAATGGGCTCCACAAAATATCAATATTTGCTGATTCCTTCTCCTTCTATTTCATATAAACCAGAAATATAATTTTAATTAGATGACTAACTTCTTAAAACACGATTCACCGTCGAACCCAGAAATGTTGGCGAAAGGTAACAGGAAAGCTGGAAGCTCCCCAGAAGCCCGGTTATGGCAGGAGCGGGCTATATTGGGGAGCCAATTCATCTCACAATGTTGAAAATTAATGCATTTCAGATTCTGACCTTCACACTCATTTTTCTGCATTAAAACATTTTTACTGCCCTGAGCCTGTCATTTTCTTACTCGTGTGTTCAGAAGAGCTCTCGTGAAAGGGGGACCACAGGATTGCCAGATACAAATGGTGGCTTACTCCTTACCTTCTAAAATTGCAGTTGATTTTGAGAAACTTTCAAGTCACATCCATCACAAAAGTGAGCCCCGGATACCAGATCATGCTTTTGCACTGGCTTCTGCAAGAAATGGAGGTGGAGGCTGCTTTTTCCCCTCTCCTCTCCTCTCACGCTCACCACGCTCTGCCTGGCGGATCTCATCTTCTGCAACGGCCCCAACTACCCACGATGCGCTGATGGCCATGAAATCGGGAGTGACGACGACAAGGATGACAATAGCCAACATTTACTGAGTTCGCTGACAGCGTGCCAGGCGCCCTGCTAATTTCACATGTGTGTATCTCCCATACAATCCTCTCAATCTGTAGTGTAGGTGCTGCTAATGCCCCCATTTTAAACACAGAGGAAACGGAGGCTGAGTACCTCGTCCTGGCCGCTCAGCTGACTGAGCGGAGTTTGCACACCTGTGGTCTGGCTTCCCAGCCCGTGTTAAAATGCCTCTCGTCACACCTCTCCAAAAGCCCCGAGACTTGTTCGACCTGCAAGTCCCCCAGGTCACTTAAAGTCAACCTGTCCCAACTAACACAACATTGCAAATCAACTATACTCCAATAAAAATTTTTTAAAAAATAAGAAAAATAAGAATACAAATTGAACCAAAAACTAAACTAAACTAAACTAAAAGTCAACCTGTTCCAAACCGGACTTCTTTCCTTCCCCTGAAATCTATTCTCCCGGCTGCATTCCTGACCTCAATTAATCATTTCACTCTCAACCCCAGCAAGAGTGAGTCCTCCAACTTCACACTCAGACCCCAGGGACCCCGCCCCGGTCTGCGGAGCCGAGCCAGGCAGGGTCTCTTTGGTTGATCCGCCTCTCTCCAGCTCCACTGCCAAATGCCTTGGGTCAGGGCGCTCATTTCTCATCCTGTCAACTGGCCCCACAGCCTTCTAGCCCTCCCTGTCCAGTACATCATGGGGACTGCCCCCCAAGAGATATTTGTGCGATACAGATCGGCGACCCCATCTTCCCAGGCTCCACCCAGTGGTTCAGGCCAAAACCCGGGAGCATCCTTGATTCCTCTCTCCCTCCCTCCTCCACCGTAGCCAGCAGGAATCCTGTCAGCCCTGCCTCCAAAAATGCTCCGGCCTGTCCTCGGCTGCTTCCAACCTTCCTTTCCAAATTCATCTCCTGCCAACTTCCCACCCCGCCCGTGTCCCAGATCTCTGTTTTGCCCGAACACAGTCCGTGCGCTCATACTTCACTTCGCACAGTGGTTCCCTCTGGCTGCGACCTCCTCTTTCTCTGCCTGACGAGCTCCTCTCCTGCAAGACCCAGTCTACTGCTCTCTCCTTCGAGAAGGTGCATCCCAGGACCCCCAGCATCTGAACTGTTCGTGTTCCCATAGCCTTTCCTGCCTGTGCTACAGAACTTAGGATGGATCATGGTAGGCCCTTGGCATTGGCAGTCCTGAAGGCCTGGCAGGGAAGGTCGTGTGAGTGGAGATGAGGATCCCGATCACACGACTGTCACCAAGATGAAATGAGATGACATAGGGAAAGCACCTTGCATGACCTTGAATCACCCTTTCCCCGAGGCAGGTGTGAATTAGCAAGTCACTTAACTAGTGAATGGGTCCAGCTGACCAGTGAGCAACTGGTTTACTTCTGTCTAAATGTGGTCAATTTAAGGATTCACAAATGTCTCTGGAAATGTTCCTCGTGACCATCGAGGGCCAACTGTATTATAAGTATCCGTGCATCTTTCTCTCCTTTCTCAAAGACAGGGATGGAGCCGCCCAGCTTTCCTTCTTAGGTACACAGATGGTAACAGACACCAAGTTAAAGGTTTGCTGAATTCATAAATGAAATAAGGCCTCTGTGGATTGATTCCATGAGCACAGGAAAGTCTCACCACTCCCCTCAAACACACACCTCACCTACTTGTTGATGCCCCAATTATCTTACCAGGAGGCAAACACCTTTTCCTTTACAATAAAAGGTAACTTACTCCTCAGCAAAATGACAAATGGCTGCATTTCACAGATCTCCATATTGCCCAGGAATAGTCAAGACTGTAAATGTTAAACCCACAGATGCCCAGAAGCCAGAGTTTGAATCCATTTGTTGAAACATCTGTCTCCCCGCCCCCCGCCCCATGCACAGAGAGCACCTCAGAGAAAGGACCACATCTCTGCCCCCATCGCTATCCCATTACCATGCTCAGTGGCACAATAGCATTTTTTTCCTACTTTTTCTTTGTGTGCTTATTGAATGTCTGCCCCTCCTTTGGAAAGTGAGCTCCATGAGAGAGGGCCTCATGGGGCTGTTTCTCGGCTCTGGCCCCTCCCCTAGAAAAGCATCCGGCACACAGGAGGTGTTCAGAAAATGTTGGTTGAATAAATGAACGAATGACTCCATAATCCCACCCATCTCTTTTTTCATGTCTGATCAAAGAATAAAAAAATCTATCCTTAGACTATAAAAATGTAAACAGCTAACAGTGAGAGAGTTAAAAAAACAAAAACAACAAGTTAATGGGATGCTTCGAAATTCTGAGTCCAAAGTGACTCCATGCAATTACTATTTTCCTGAAGGAGGAACAAACTCTGACCAAATTAATGAAATGATAAACACCGCCTAGGAAGGCTGGTTACACCGTGAATAATCACTGAGGAACTAAACTCTTGCCCGTGGGGTAGTTTTAGAATTTGGAACTTCACTCCTATAGTAGGGAAATATTGAATTTGTTCCTTTAAACGGACCCAAATGGAATGACAAGAGTCCAGGGGAAGTATAAGTGGTATTTAATTTACATCTGTACTATATTTTTCAGCTACATTTAAAAATTATTCTCATTATTTTCCAGATGCTATTAGACTAAAACATACATTCCTGTGTCATAAAAGATGGTCAGTGAAACATAGGCAAGTGGATAGCAACATCACAGGGAAGAGCTTACAGCAAAGAACATGGCCAAGGGCCCAGCCTAGGGCTGAGGTTGACCCATTCTGGTTGTGTGACCTTGGGTAGTGACTCAGCTCTTGGAGACCAGAATTTCCTCTTC